>NW_023270454.1:19746993-19972664 GCF_011800145.1 Mirounga leonina
TTATTTATTTATTTATTTATTTATTTATTTATTTATTTATTTATTTATTTATTTAAAAGATTTTATTTCTATATTTGACAGAGAGACACAGCGAGAGAGGGAACACAATCAGGGGGAGTGGGAGAGGGAGAAGCAGGCTTCCCGCCAAGCAGGGAGCCCGATGCGGGGCTCAATCCCAGGACCCTGGGACCATGACCTGAGACGAAGGCAGACGCTAAACGACTGAGCTACCCAGGCGCCCCTAAAATGGGTCTCTTAAATACAGCTGCTGAATAGTTTAAATTGCTACACCCACACTGGAAAATATAGTGGCATTATCTAATAATATTGATATAATGGTGCAGAAATCCCACCTGTAGCTATGTATTTAACAGAAAAGCATATGTGTATATATAAATGTATAAATGCATATAAATATTACATATGTATAATTTGGAATAGCCAAAACCTAGAAAAAAACTACATGCCTATCAACACTAGACAAATAAATTATGATTTATTTACACAATGGAATGCTCAAGCAATGAAAATGAATAATCTTACCTTAAACCCACCAACATGTATAACTCTCACAAACATATGGTTGGATGTATAAAGCCAGACCTGAACATGCAATATATAAATATATATAAACATGGGTATACTTGCATTTGTATAGGGTTTTCAAAAAGGCAAAACTAAATTACAGTGTTAAAGATTTTTTAATTTAAGGAAGAGATAGAGAGTATTGGTTGGGTGAGGAGGACAGGAAGGAGTCTTCTTATATACTAGACAAGTTCTTGATCTAGTTAGTGATTATATGGGCATTGTCTTTAAGATAATTAATTGTGCTGTGTATTTACATTTGCCTACTTTTTTTCTATATTGTATTATTTCAGTATTTTTTAAAGCCAGAAAAGACACAAAAATAGGAGCAATCTATACTTTTTTAGATAATACATGTTTTTTAAAATTTAAATCTCCTGTATTAGTCATGGTTCTCCAGAGAAACAGGACCAACAGGGTGTGTATGTATAGAGAAAGAATTGTTTTATGGAATCAGCTTATGCAGTTATGAAGCCTGGCAAGTCCAACATCTGCAGGGTGGGCTGGCCGGCTGGAGACCTAGGCAAGAGCTGATGTGGTTCAAGCCTGCAGGCTGTCTGCTGGCAGAACTCTGTCTTGTTCAGGGGATATCAGTTTTTTGTTTTATTCAAGCCTTCAAGTAATTACATGAGGCCCACCTGCATATGGAAAGCAATCTGATTCACTCAAAATCCACATATTTAAATATTAATCTCCCAAAAACATCCTTACAGAAACATCCAGAATAAAGTTTGGCCACATATCTAGGCACAATAGCCCAGCTGGATTGACATATAAAATTAATCATCACACTCCTTTTCTGAAGCATATTCATGTAAAATTCTTCAGTTATTAAAGAAATGAAATTCTTCAACAACATAAAAGTTTACTGTATGCAAAATGGAAAATGAAATGCAAAGGACTAAAAACTGTTGCTTTCATTCTTTAAACCTCAGTCCTTTGTCCCCTAACTTTTTCTTTCTTATTCCTTGTCCTGGATTTATAGAGACCAGTGAAACTAGTATTTAGGCAATGCTAACAGAGAGCAGTTGGGTAAGAGGAGTATAATCTGGGGAAGTACATTTAAAGGCCATGCTACCAGTTCTAATTTTGGATAAGGGAAATTTTCATTTATATACAGGAAAACTTGTTTAGCCCAATGTAGTATAATTGTATATGGTTTGATGACTATATACCTTAGAATGCTAAAATTATGTAATCCAAATTCCTGCCTGCAAAGAGTTCAGTTTTTATTTAGCAATGACTATGCTATCTAAGCATAATATAAAGGGCTTCTTTTAAAAATTCTGTTAGCAAAATGGGTAGGCTTAATAGTAGTTTTCCTGTAAGTTAATTAGAATTCTAAGGATTTACCTTTTGGTTTAGTTTAAGACATCTGTCAGATGGAGTCTTAAATTATATAGTAAGCTGTGAAGGCTAAATTCCTTTGTAATGGCATTGTTTCAAGATTTATTATGCTGATTAATCCAAATCTTTACATGGCTCCTTTACTGTTTATCTGTAAATCTTGATTCAATTGAGAGAACACGGTGGGTCAATTGTTCTCATCAGTTAGGTAGTGACTTTCTCCCAAAACTGGAACTGGGCTGTGCTAGTGTTTATTTTTAATATCATTGTATCTTTGACATATTTATGAAATTTGAGTTGTATGCTTAGAGTCTGAATGAATGAAATTGATATATCACAGTTGAGAGTATGTTAATGATCCTTTCCTCAGCTTGTCTTAAGAAATACCAAGCTATGACTTATTCCTTAGAGATTTGCAAGTACTTTTTATAATTTCCTTTTTCACAAATTGAGTGCATTTACTTTATTTTATGTTGGAAAACTAAGAATATGAATAATTAATGGCCAATTAATACACATCCTAAAATTCTCTCTACCTGTTAGAAGGTACTCAGTTACCTCCTGCTCTTGTACTCTTCTCCAAACCCTTATACACTTTGACCACTAAAAACATACCATAGAAGCAATTATTCTATTTGTTCACATGTAAGGAGATATCCATTCTTTTTTCATCTGTTTTTATCTCCTTGCTCTTTTATACACTTTCCTTTACTCAAGGTAAAACTGGTTCATAGTCTCAGCTCTGCCAGGAACAGAAAGAAGAATATAAGTTAAAATAACTTATAAATCAACTTAAACAAGTGAAACTCGTATTTAGCATTTGAATTAGTAAAATAAAATTGCATAAAGACAAAGGAGTAATATATTCCTGACTGACAGACATCTTTAGAGAAATCGAGAGTAGTATTTTTCAAAATGTAGTCTGTAACCTCCATGTGGTCATGCCTGGGTATCTCACTTAAATATAAATTTCTGAACCTCATCCCAAATATATGAACCTGGGATTGGCAAATCCGAATGGTGTAGGAAAAGAGTGATAAAGCATATGAGTCTATATATTAATTTGTAATTTTTCTTCACACATAACTTTTTAAAAATCACTGCTCTAGAAGTTTTGACAAATGGGTAGGGTTTTGGTTTTGTTTGTTTGTTTGTTTGTTTGTTTGTTTGTTTAAAGATTTTATTTATTTATTTGACAGAGAGAGACACAGAGAGAGACGGAACACAAGCAGGGGGAGTGGGAGAAGAAGAAGTAGACTCCCTGATGAGCAGGGAGACCGATGCGGGGTTCGATCCCAGGACCCTGGGATCATGACCTGAGCCGAAGGCAGACGCTTAATGACTGAGCCACCCAGGCGCCCCTCAAGTCAGTGTTTTACTTGGTAAACATGTCTGAGACCATGCATCCCTGGCTGCTAAGCACCATGGCGGACAGGGCTAGAAAGGTAACAGCTTTATTTTGAGCAGGGGGCAAAGACAAGGCAGCACTGTTTGTTTTTTAAGGAAAGAGGAATGGTAGTATCTGTAAAGCAAAGTTCTTCTTATCACATTCAACCTCAATGTGTTTTCAAATGAAGTGGCATACAAAAGCTAGTTAAGAAAAACTTGGTGGGTCAGTTAAATCTAAAATTCTAGGTCTAGAGAAAGTTCTCCACCCCGGCACTATTTTTTACTGTATAATTCTTTGTTATTTGGGGCTGGTTTATGTATTCTATATTTAACAGCATCTCTGGCCTCTACCCATTAGATGCCAGGAGCCCCCACACCCCCATTTGTGGTAACCAAAATGTCTCCAGACACTGCCAAATGTCCCCTATCTGTAAAATTGCGCCATCCTAGTTGAGAAACTAGTCCAGAGGAATGTTTATGGGAAACACACTTCTTGTTGTGTATTCACTTACAAGTAGTTTATTTTTTTTTAAGATTTTATTTATTTATTTGACAGAGCAAGAGAGGGAGAGAGAGAGAGAGCACAAGTAGGGAGAGCAGCAGAGGGAGAGGGAGAAGCAGACTCCCCACTGAGCAGGGAGCCCAACATGGGACTCGATCCCAGGACCCTGAGATCATGACCTAAGCTAAAGACAGATACTTAACCAACTGAGCCACCCAAGTGCCCCACTTACAAGTATTTTATATTTTGATGGCGGTGAAATCTGGATAGCTTGAAGAATATTTACCATTGATATAGTTTACATTTCCAGCTTTTATTACAATTAGCCTACAAAAGTTGGTCCGCTTCTGACAAATCACCTTTTACTGAAAAGACTCATTCTTTACTGCTTCCCTGTTTTGTTGATCACCCTTTTATTTTACCCAAGCCATATGCCTGTCCTTCAATATTATTTTTTAATAATAAATTGAGAGAGAACCTTTTTTCTTTTTTTTTTTTTTAAAGATTTTATTTATTTATTCATGAGAGAGAGAGAATGGCAGAGCGAGAAGCAGGCTCCCAAGGAGCAGGGAGCCTGATGCGGGACTCGATCCCAGGACCCTGAGATCATGACCTGAGCCAAAGGCAGACGCTTAACCATCTGAGCCACCCAGGCGCCTGAGAGAGAACCTTTTTTCATGGATAGAAGTGGATGTCAGTGTGCAGAGTCAAAAGTTACTTCAGAGCAAACTATTTTTATTACATATGAATACGCTTTGCCTTTCTTTTAAAAAAGCATGATACTGTGTAACTTTCATTAGCTACATTGCTTATAAATTATTGACTAACTATAAACACTGGTAAGCATAGTCTAGTAATATTGTGTAAAATCCCATAGTCTTCCATTAACTTAATTTCTTAATTTCTCATTGGTAAAGCATTCAGTTTAAGGCCACATTGGGATGTTCTCCAGTGTCTCAGATCCACGTGATCAAAAGTTCCCAAGGTCATGCCATTCTCAGTCCCAAAGTGAGCTTTGCTGTTCTTGTGATCTACACAAACAACCCCATTGACATCACTGGAAGTCACACTGAGGACTGTGAGGAACATATGGCCTTTCTATTGTGTCCTTAGGGTCATAATGAAAAACAAGCCTGGAACACATCAAAATCATGCCACGCTGTCAGGGAAATTCTAATCAGTGTAAGCTCAGCAGCTTTACTCTCTAGAAACAGTGTTCTGTCTGTAGAGAGCCTCCTACATGGGCATAAAAATGGAAACAGAGGCAATGTATGCATTCCATTAGCTGGAGTCCTAGACTGTTTAGTGGTTTTCTTAAAACCACTTTCTAATCAATCCCTATTAAGCACTTTATTCTATTTCCAGTAAAATAAATTTAAATTTAAAATTAAAGTAGTTTCATGTGCAAAAAAATAATACGTTCATTGTGTCTTAAGAATGATAGTAGTTTTTTTGTTGTTTTTGTTTTGTTTTGTTTTAAATTAAAAAATGTCCCCAGTATTCATAGATCTTGCTGCTTTGTATAAGTTTCAGAAATCACAAGAGGGCACTCTTTTACTAAATACATCAGGAGAAAGGGCAATGATTTAAGTCTTTGACTTTTTTTAAAAAGTAGTTTTTAATGATATAGGAGTTCTACTCATACACATCAAATACTGTTTTTCAATGCTAAATTTAGAATATTATAAACATGCGACCCTACCCATAAGTACTCTTTTGCGAAGGGGAGTAAGATTACACTGATCTTGATGAGCACTGAGTAATGTATAGAATTGTTGAATCACTCTACAGTACACCAGATCCTAATTGTAAGTTAACTATATTGGAACTAAAATGTAAAAAAGTACTTTTTTGCATTAAAAGGTTAGAGAATTAAATTTATTTTAAAATTGTAATACAACAAAGAAACTTTGAAAATGGGTATTTTGACTGAGAACATAAGTTTTAGAATGTTTCTTTCCATTTGTTTTTTTAGGCATGGATTTTTTTTTTTTTTTTGAAATAACATTTTTTTTTTACTGATTATACTAAGAGGAATACTGATGAAGCTGCCATTTGTAAATGTTCCTTTTGTTGGCTAATAAACATTTTACACTTCCCGAATTTTATATTTGAGGTATTTTAGGAGAATTCCATAATACATCCTGCATTAAATGAAATTATATTAATCTCGTTATATGATGATAGTTCTATTTTGAGTGATTTGGGGATGATAATATTTGAAAATGAACACAGATTATTTACCATTATGGTCAAAATTGGACCTGTAAATATTAGATGGTAGAAATGGAAATAAACCATAAGTGGACCACATAAGTACAAAACCAGCATTACACTAAGTAGGAATATAATTTATTACTTTGATCCATAGAAGTAAAAATAGAAAGTAGAAAAAGATCTTCAAAATAACTCTAACAATTATAATTTTATTACTTTCCATGTGAAGAAGATAAGGGTAGCCCAAGATGAACAATAAATGTTGCATCCATTGATGTACTATTATACCACAATTTAAGATGATTAACTTAGACTTCAAATGTTTCAAGTAAAAGATTCTGATTAAAGTTAATCCAATAGGTGAAAAAAATTATGGATCATAAATATAATCACATTTTTTTCAAAGAAAATACCAATAATACATAGAGAAGAGCCTTGTAAGCTCCTTCTATCCCAACAAAGTTAAATGAGTTTTGAAAATAAACAATGTTAAACCAACCCTAGGGATACGACAGTTCTTATCATAAGAAGCCATCATGAAGATCTTTTATGGTTTCTTTCCATTATATGAGATTGGCCTTTTAGAATTTATGCCAGATATCATCATATCTTGGTTGCAGTTTTAGATATAAATTTGTATTATGTAGATTTTTTTTAATGTAACCATTAACTCTTACACCAAATACTCATTTTGACATTGGTAATCATCAAATTTCAACAATATTTGACAAGCTTCCTTTCCCAGAAGTGAAGTCATTTGTCAAAGACCCACCACTCATTTTAGGTACAGGCTTGGAATTGGAACTCAGGTTTTCTCAAACCACAGTGATTTTTTACCACAATGTCATAGCTACCAAAAATATGTTTCTGTGCAGGTGACCACAAGTCTCAGGCTTTAGAAAGACACTAAATTTTAAATCTTAAATTTTAGGATAGTAGATACTTGAGATAGCTATGCTTATCATGATTTGCTTCTCATAAAATAAATTTCACTTTAACTGCATGGATTTCTTAAAGAAAAATTCACCCTCTGAAGAGGATATCCAAGTTCCCTGTCAACACATTTTACTAATATTACTATAGGATATATCTATATCAGAGTCAAAACAATTCTCTGTTTTGCAGAAATATGGTAATAACACTAACAAATGGAAGGTAAAAACAAAAGTGAGATGATTGGAGAAGTGTTTACAAGCTCAAGGCATTAGGAAGCAACAAACCATTGTTCTTCATGATACAATCTATCGATTCATATCTGAAATTCTGAGTAATGCACGTGTGCCAGGAATGATAAATTATATTGAGAAAATGTGATTTATATAACTGTCCAGTCTCTGTATAATATATCAAGATTTGAGCCAGAAGCATCTTCTTCTTTTCTTTGTTCCTTCCCTTCTTTTTTCCTTCTTCCTTCCTTCTACCTTTCTTCAGCTCTTCCTTTATCTATCTTCTCTTACAAGCCATCCTTCTCATCATCCTTCCCAATCCATTTTCCTAAAAAGATGTATTTTTTAAGAATATAATTGTCTAATAAACTTTTTCACATTGTCACACATCTGCAATATTTAGGAAAGTATTTTTTAGACATGCTAATGGGAAAATGCATGTATTTCTGTTTCCTATGTTTCCTCCCCTCCCCCGCAAGGATTCATTGAGAAATTAGTGATGGGTTAAATCAAACTAGATTTTTGCCAATGAGTGTAACAGCTGGCTGAGTTCTCTCTTTTCCAACACAACTTCTGTGCGAGTGGGTGACTTACCAAATTTCTTTAAAGTATGCTATTTTTTTCCTTTTAGTAAGCAACAATACTCATTAGAAAAAATCTTAAAACATAGAAAATCAGAGAGAAAAAAATGGTCATATTCCTATTATCATTTTGCTTGGTACTCTTTGTTGTTTTATTAGCTTTTTCTTCATATTAATTTTGATAAACTTGGAATCACACAGTTTTTCTAACTTCCTTTTTACTGCTATTGTTTTTGTGTGATTTAAATTTTTTTCCAAATATAATAAATTTCATATTCTTTTATAATCTTTGGAAATACTTTCAATTGTTGCATAATATCCCATTGGTTAATTATTTGCTACTATCATAATAATTCTCAATTAGTATTATCATCGCATAGTGATAAGTCTACATTTTATCTGGAGCACAAGTATTGTTTATGCTATTGACTAGGCTTTTCCACCCAGTTGTAGCTATAAATGATACTGAAGTAAATACTTTCAAGTGTAATATTTTGTCACTGTTACTGTTTTACTTCCTTTGGGTAGACTCCCACAAATGAAATCATTGTCACAAAGATAGTAAAAATTTTAACATTCTTGATACTAAATGCTAATACTTTTCTAAAGATTGAGCTATTTTATTTTCCTATTACTTACATATGAAACAGCCCATTTGACAACATCCTCTGTCAGGTTGTCAGTGATTTCCAAAGCTGTGTTAATCCACGATAAGGAAGATGAATTCCAAAACTTGCCCTGATGTTCTATTTGATGTTATTTTCCACAGAAAGCCAACTAGCACCAAAAGAAGCATCTTTTTTTAAATCAAAGTTGACTATAGAAGAGATCTCAGTTCTAATTCATTAAGTTCTTGCTATTAACAGAAGAGTAAGGAAATCTTACCCCTATTTTTATAGCTATGTTCTGACAATCCTTATTGATTAGATGTTCATTTGAGGATTTTCTTTTTCACTCAGTTAATATATCACATTTATAATGTCATCAAAGGATGACCTCAAGAGTATTTTTCTCAGTGATACTACATCTATTTATACAAACTAGAAAGAGCACTACCTAAGGATAGCATGGTGAACTGTCTGTAGTAAAGGACTTTGATTTTGCTGTATCCCTTCTATGGACACTTGGGTCTTTCCTACTATCCACTTCGGGCTGACCCATATTAACTGAAGTTTCAAGCTGACCTATATCATAAACTTAGTTTGTGTAAAATATTATCCAAAAATGGTTTGAGGATTTCCACCCTTTTATATAGTAACATCAGCATGTTTTTACTTATCTAAGAGATACATATTTAGTTCTGCAATTTGGAGTAAAACCAAGGATACACAATTAGCAAAGAATCTCCCTGCCCTTAAACAGTTTAGATCCCAGAGGGGAATGAGACAGACAAATAATTAATAAGAAAAATGATGGCTTCATGTATAATGAGCACTTGGAATATAAGGGAAAAAACAAGGATAATCACCAAAAAGACCTTGAGAGATTTCAGAGGCATTTGAAAGATGATTGGAGGTTTTAAGGGAACTGTCTAGAATAAAGAAATGTTCATGTAAGAAAAATTTTACTCATGTATTATGAAAATCCAAGGGGGAGAGATGTGTAAACAAAGGTGTAGCAAACTGTGTAAGCTGCCACAGAGGTGTCGGAGATGAAGATTGAATGTTGTTTGTGACCTCAGGGGGAGACCAGCAGTGTGATATAGGCAGAAGCCAGATTGGGTTGAGTAGAGCAGCGAATGGTGTGTGGAAACCAGAGAGAATGAAATGACATGAAAGACATAGATTAACAGGTAGATGGCAAACAAGATTAAGAGGGGTTGGCTTTGTTTTCATTTTCATTAGTAACTCACATTTATTGTTCACTTATTCTGCATCCTAAATAGTAAAAATACAGTAGAGAACAGGAAAGAATCTCTGTTGTCAAGTTACTAATTTCCCATTGGGGGTTTTGCAGTTACAATATTAACATTTACAAAATAAGATATCTTGGGGCGCCTGGGTGGCTCAGTCGGTTAAGCGGCTGCCTTCGGCTCAGGTCATGATCCCAGGGTCCTGGGATCGAGCCCCATGTTCGGCTCCCTGCTCAGTGGAGAGCCTGCTTCTCCCTCTCTCTCTGCCTGCCTCTCTGCTTACTTGTGCTTTCTCTCTCTGTGTCAAATAAATAAATAAAATCTTTAAAACAAAAACAAAAACAAAATAAGATATCTTAGGTACAGATAGATTCAATACAGAAACCAAACAAGGTAATATGATAGCCACTGGGCATAGCTGCTTGGGCAAGGGAGTCATAGAAGACCCTATGTTGAAGTGATATTTCTACTGAGAATTAAATGTTTAAAAGAAGGCAGCCATGAAAAGATTTGGTGGAAGAGGATTCTGAGAGAGAAAAGTAATGTAAAAGCCTTGGAACTATTCTGAGCATCACATGTTGGAGGGGCAGAAATTAAGACAAAGTGCAGTGAATGACGGGAAGAGAGAAGAGAACAGAGAGAAAAAGGAGGATTGGCAGGCATATACCAGGAGGCCATAAGGAGAGGAGTTGGTTGTTCCAATTAGTATTCTAGTTTCAATAGCAACCTATTAAAGAGTCTTAAGTTAGGAAGTGACATAATACATACTTTAGGAAAATTGCTCTGCCTGTTCTGTTGACTTTCAGAGAGGGGAGAGAAGAGCATGACCGTGAGTGGAACCAACAGGAGTTAAGTTTGCTGCTAATCGAAGCTGCTGCATTGAAAGAGAGTTGCATTCTTTTGACAGCTGCAACATTTTTTGAGTATATATCATGCTATAAATTTGTGCATACTACTTGAGCTTTATAAGCTTATTGGCCTCCATTTCCTTAACTTTGTAATGGGCTAATAGAAGTAACTTTCCTACTTCTCACTGGGTTGTTGTTTGGATTAAATAGGGACATCTATGGGAAAGCCTTGAATAAGCATAAAGCATTTTCTAGTGTTTTTATGGTCTGTTCTGTTAAATTGTCATTTGGCAAGAACATCTGCTTCCTCAGAATTGATTCTGACATTGAAAAGGTTAAAAAGAAATGTAACATACAACAGTTTGCTTTGTGAAGCCCACCAAAAGCACATACATTTCTGCAAAATACTACTTCATGGTACTGTTTTTGATGTTTAGTGACTTATCCAAATTCCACAGCTATTTAGTAGTAGACCTGCCACTAGCTGATTTATCATGCTCAAATGTATTACTCTTTCCTTCAATATTCAGAGATCAAATATTAACATTATAGCCAGAAGAGTTTAATAATAAGAGATTATGGGGGCATATTTAACATAATCAAGTCAAGAAATACGACAAGGTATTTGCCTATCTATCTATCTACCTATCATTTATCTATCATCTATGTAGGTGATTGTCATTTTGATTAGGTCCAAAAGGACCCAGAATAGCTGAATCATAAGTTACAGACACAAAATGGGAAATATTAAAGGTTTTTGATGTTCTCACCAATATTGTCTCTATGGCTACTTCAACAAACTTCACTTACAAATTAAATAATATTCAAAGCCACAAAATCACTAATGATATGTTTGACTTTTGATATGTTCTAAACAACAATTTAACATCAAAAAGACCCTGCAATTATTTTTAACCTGACATTTTCCATTTGTTTTGCCCATTATGTGTAAATCTGAATGTCCCATTTTGGAATTTAGCTGACTTCTTGACTTGTAGGTTTCTAGTCAATTCTAAACTTCTCATATTGCCCCATTACATTTGTGGTCACAATTTTTTCTTTATTTTTCTTTATTTTTTTTTTTTTACAATTTTTTCTTTATTGAAAACTTTTTAGACTCAAATAATTTTGAATTTTTTAGGCTGTGCAACAAATGGTCAATAAATCTACAACAAGATTACATACTACATGGAGTGAATCTGTTGTCTTGGAATGAACCAAATTTGAAATTTATTTAAAAGTTGGATACTATCGGGGCGCCTGGGTGGCTCAGTTGGTTGAGCGACTGCCCTCGGCTCAGGTCATGATCCTGGAGTCCCTGGATCGAGTCCCGCATCAGGGAGCCCGCTTCTCCCTCTGACCCTCCCCCCTCTCATGTGCTCTCTCTCTCTCTCATTCTCTCTGTCTCAAATAAATAAATAAAAAATCTTTAAAAAAAAAAAGTTTGATACTATCTATATGCCAAGAATTATTCTTAACACTTGGTACATCTCAGTGGGAAAAAAAAAAAAAAAAAAAAAAAAAGTCCTGACAGACTTGGAACTAAGTTTCTAGTTGTAGAAGACAAACAATAAGCAGTAACTGTAATGTTGAATAAACTGTATATTATGTTAGAAGAAAATAAACACTATGGCAAAAGTAGAGCAGGGTAAGGATTTGTACATCTATTTCAATCATTTTTTTTTTTCTCTGCTAATCCACTTTTACTGATTTGGCAGCCTCAACATCAAACACTTTCATTTACAGTTCCATTTTGGTGTTCAGCCCAGACTGGCAGGAATTTCTCAATTCCATTTCCTAATTCCTGTGGGGGAGAATCTGATTGCTACAACTTGAGTCATGGTTCTAGTCAACTATGGACCAGAGCCAAAACATGTCCTGTAAATATACAGTTAGAGGTTTATCCTTGTGTATAGAGAAGTTCTTACAGAAGAGGGATGTGGCCTAGACACACACAGTATATTGCCTTTTTATCCTCTAGTTGATAATCATGAAACGGCTTCTAGGGACCACATTCTCAGAGAATTCATTCAGTCTTATGAGTTAGAGGCAGGTTGGCCAGTTTGATAGGACAGTTACACACACACATCTCTTCCTTTCAGGAATGAATGTCTTCTCCAGAAGTGTTCCTTCAGATTTCTCAACTCTCATCAGCCAGAACAAGGTCACTGGGTTTGAAAAGTTAGGATCTGGCATTTTGATGCATTTATTTGGGGGACAGGCCATCACCAGTAAAGAAAAAGTGATAGAAGATTTAGGCAGCCCAAGGTATCAACTAATCTCAGATTACCAGGTATTTTGATACTCTACCAATATTTTTATCTTAGATGCATTTTATTTGTTTTTAACTCATTAACCCTTATAAGGGTCAAAAAGAAGTGGAATTTCTATGATATCTTATAAGTAAAATTGGATTCATTAAAATTTCCAAGAAACATGAGGATGTTTGCTGCTTAAATATTGCAAATACCCTGAAAAAAAAAACCCGACATATCTCACTGAACATATGTAATATATGAAAAAGCCCAAGATTTCAAATCTATAACTTAATAAATGATTACCAATTATTTTACTAAGGGTAGCTCAATTAAAATATCTAAATTCATGTGTACATTAATAGTACATTATTTTTTTTAATTTTAATTCCAGTATAGTTAATAGTCTTATATTAGTTTCAGGTGTACAATATAGTGATTCAACAGTTCTATACATTCCTCCATGCTCTTTAAAATAAGTGTACTCTTAATCCCCTTCACCTATTTTATCCATCATCTCACACACCTCCCCTGTAGCAAACATCAGTTTGTTTTCTATAGTTAAGAGTCTGGGTTGTTGTTGTTGCTTTTAATTTCTCGCTTTCCCCCACCCTTTGTTTATTAAATGTTTTGTGTCTTAGATTCCACATATGAGTGAGATCACATGGGATTTGTCTTTCTCTGACTGACTTATTTTGTTTCATATTGTATTCTCTAGATCCACCCAGGTTGTTACAAATGGCAAGATTTTATTTTTTATGGCCTAGTAATATTCTAATATATATATGTAATCTCACATCTTTTTTTTTAATCCATTCAGCTATCAATGGACACATGGTCTGCTTCCATAATTTGGCTATTATAGCTAATGCTGAAATAAACATACATAAAAGCATATATTCTTTTGTGGTTTTTTTTCAAGTGTTTATTTAAATTCTGGTTAGTTGACATATAGTGTAATATTAGTTTCAGAAGTAGAATTTAGTGATTCATCACTTGCGTATAACACCCAGTGCATCATCAGTCCTTAATAACCATCACCCATTCAGCCTATCCCCCCATCCACTTCCTCTCAAGCAACCTTCAGTTTGTTCTCTACAGTTAAGAGTCTGTTTTATGGTTTGCCTCTTTTTGTTTATTTTTCCTATGTTCATTTATTTTGTTTCTTAAATAGGATGGCATAAACTAATTTAATTTCTAAGTTATCATCACTACATGAGAGTGAAATCGTATGGTGTCTTTTGTCTGACTGACTTATTTCACTTAGCATAATACACTTTAGCTCCATCCACACCTTTGCAAATGTCAAGATTTCATTCTTTTTGGTGCCTGAATAATATTCGTGTGTGTGTGTGTGTATCACAACTTCTTTATCCATTCATCAGTTGATAGACATTTGGGCTCTTTTCATAACTTGGCTATTGTTGATACTGCTGCTATAAACATCAGGGTGCATGTGTCCCTTTGAATCAGTATTTTTTGTATTCCTTGGGTAAATACCTAGTAGTGCAATTGCTAGATTGTAGGGTAGTTCTGGTTTTAACTTTCTGAGGAACTTCCATACAGTTTTCCAGAGTGGCTGCACCAGTCTGCATTCCCACCAAGAGTGCACCAACGTTCCTTATCCTCCACATCTTCATCAACACTTGTTGTTTTTTGTGGTTTTGATTTAATCCATTCTGAGAGGTGTGAGGTGATACCTCATTGTGGTTTTGATTTGCATTTCCCAGATAATGAGTGATGTTGAGAACCTTTTCATGCGTCTGGTGGCCATCTGTTTGTCTCCTTGGAGAAATGTCTGTTTATGTCTTCTTCCCATTTTTAAATTGGAGCATTTGTTTTTTTGTGTCGTGTTGTATAAATTCTAATAAAGTCCACTTTAAGTGAGCCAATGTCTACTTTGATCCAAATCTAAGGCAAACATTTAGAGTCTTTTAAGAAAGTTAGAAATTTTTGAGGAATGAATTTTTCCTGCATTGACTATACCGCAAAATCTCAAGTCATTCCATGTAAAGATAAATGTTTTGTTCTCCATTCTTTGTGAATCAGAGGGACATGCTTCCTATAATAAAGACTAAGGAAGATAGTAAGCATGTTACTCATTCTTTCATTTAATAAATAATTTTGACTGACAGATACCATTCTGAAGCTTAGGGCGCAATGTTAAGTATTCTGGGTCAGGGATTACAGTCTTCTGAGAAATATACTGACATGAAAAAAATAATTAAAATAAACCATAAAAGCTCAAATACAAACATGAACACAAGACACAATATATTCTGGAAGCACAGGTGAGGAGTATTTAGATTTGCATAGAGGAATAGATGAAGTTTCCAGAGAAAGGGGACATTTAAGCTGATCAAGTGAAAATTATTTTCCTAGACAGTATAAATGGGGGGAGTCTTCAATGGGAAATAACCAACACACACAAAAGCTTGGAGGAAATAGAGTGTTCAGAAATACTTTAACCTGAGTACAAGATTGGAAATGAGGAAGCAGAGATGAGACTAGCCATGCAGACACATGGCAGTATATCCTGGGAGCATGTGAGAAGCCTGCTGTGATGCTGAATAGTGCAGAGTTTATTTTGTAAGCCAGGGGAAAGCTGCAAAGTCACTAAAAGTGTTGAAGGAAGGATGGTATAAACGAATTTAATTTCTAAGTTATCATCCTGACATCCACAATGAGATACCATTAAACACCCACCAGATGTCAAAAACTAAAAGGACTAATGACATGAAAAGGTGTCAAGGATATGGAGCAACTGATGCATTCAAAGAATTCTGGCGAAAGTATAAAATGTGCAGTCATTTTTGGAAGAGTTTGGCAGCTTTTGACAACGTTAAAAATATATAACATGACCCAGGAATTTACCCCAAGAGAAATGTCAACAAACGTTTGCAAAAAAAAAAAAAAAAAAAAGCCCAAGAATTTTCACAGTGACCTTATTCATAATAGCCAAAAAACATAATTAGCCCAAATGTCTATTAATAGCAGAGCAGATAAACAAATTGTGATGTATTGATAAAATGGAATATTACTCATCAATAAAAAGTAATAACCTACTTTTAAATAGAACAATATGAATGAATCTCAAAATATTACACTAAGCAAAAAAACCACAGAAGAATACTTAGAGGTCTAAAGCCATTTATATGAAGTTAAGAAAAAAGCCAAACTAGTCTATTATTATATAAACCACAATTGTGATTTCTAAGAGGAATAGGACTGACTAGACTTGGACTTGAGGAAATTTTCTGGAGAGATTAATATTTTCCAAGTCTTGATTAGCACCATGCTTACACAGAATATGTATTTTTTTTTAAGATTTTATTTATTTGAGAGAGAAGGAGCACAGAGGGAGAGTAAGAGGGAGAAGCAGACTCCCCACCGAGTAGAGAGCCTTATGTGGGGTTGGACCCTAGGATCCTGGGATCATGACCTGAGCCGAAAACAGATGTTTAACCAACTGAACCACCCAGGCACCCCAGAATATGTATTTTTAAAAAACACATTGAATATTTAAGACTATCTGAATATCCTTAAAAGTTGTTAATTGAGGTAAATATTATCTCAATTTCCAAAAAGGACAGCTTTGACAGCAACATGAACTACAAAGGGAAGAGGTTGATAGCAAAAACACCTCTGAGGAGAATGATGTCTTATTATAAGTAAAGGTAAGGATTTAAAACAGTGCCAGTGATGACATGTAAGAGAGCAGATTTCATGAGGAAGAGGAACTTCAGTGGAAGAGCTGACTGTGTTCACAATATCATGATGGTGACAAAGGTGGGTAGAGAAAGAGAAGAAAATAAAGAATGGATATAGGATATATGTTGATGTCATGGTTAAAAATATATATATTGAAGGACAAAAGACCCAGTATACCTAGCACAATATTGAAGGATAAAGTCAGTCTAGATTTCAAGACTTCCTTGCTACAGTAATTTAGACAGTGTGATATAAGTGGAAAAAAAAATAGACAGATCAATGGAACTGAATAGAAAACCCAAGTGGTAGCCAAGTGGTCTTTAACAAAGGAACAAAAGCAACTGAATGCAGAAAGGATAGGTTTTTTGTTTTGTTTTGTTTTGTTTTGTTTTGTTTTGTTTTTTCCTCAACTAATGATGCTGGAACAACTAGGAAAAACCATGTGCAAAAAAAAAAAAAATTCTAGACACAGACCTTAGAACTTTCACAAAAATAAATCAAAATGGATTATAGGCCTACATGTAAAATGCAAAACTACAACATTCCTAGATGATAGCATAGGAGAAAACATACATGATCTTGGGTTTTACAATGACAAACACAATACCAAAAGCATGGTTCTTGCAAATGAAGGAAACTGGGAAGGGTTGGTCAGGGGATATATGAAAACTAATGATTTCAGTTTGATATGGATTGTATAGGTACATATTTAATATTGAGGTGGAGAAATATAACAATGAATATGTCTAAGATTCAATAAGCAATGGATATACATATGTGTAGAGGAAGAAAAAAATAGAGTATCTATGTCAGAAATTAAAGAAGCATCAGGTGAAGGAACTAGAAAAAAAGAGTGTGAAGGAGTAGTTCAGTAGAGAGGGGAAGAAACAGAATAGATTGGTTTTATGTGAGTCAAGGTTGAGTATGTTCTGTTGTGTCAAATGCTGCAGAAATATACAGTAGTTTATGAACATGAGGAAACAATGTGAAATCTAGGCTACTAATTTTAGTAAAGTGGTAGGTTGTAGGCAGGTTTGCAATGAGTGGAATAAAGAAAAGGATTTGAGAAATAAAGTCACAAGTTCAGAGCAATAACTGAAAAGTCTGATGAAGAGGAAGAGGAAAAGTCAGCCACCACTCTGTCATAACTCATTAAGAACATTTCAAGGCAGCTTTCTTTACTTTATTGTTCTTAAAATGGGGGATTCAGGTCTTTGATGAAGTTTTCTTGTTGTTGCTGTTGTTGGCATAGCATAAAGCTAGTTAACAGTATTCCTGTGAGCTTTGAAATATATACATAACATGATAAGCTCATGTAATATTCAATGTAAAAAGGAGACTCCTCCAGCATATATTCAGCAAAAATTGATTTAATATTTTAAATGATGTTATATTTTCTACTTGGGATATTAAAACAGAATCCTCCGGAAAATTAATGATAGTTTTACAAAATTTCTTATTTGACCTCTTATCTCTGCCTTATTTTTAAAATTTAAGATAAAGTGTCTTTCTGAAACCTATAGCTGGTATTTTAAAATGATGTATGAGTTGCCACAAAGGCATTTCTTTCATTACAAGTTGATTTCCTAAAATAATCAGGATGACCAGGTAGACCATAATAATTTTGATCAACATTTAGATAATTTGAATAGTCTATCACACTTTGCTTTTGTTTAGAATATTTATGTTACTTTCAAAAATATTTATCAAAGTAATAGGAATAATCATATTATTACAGAGATGATTTGGTGAATAACAATTATGCTTTTAAAAACACTTAGAGTAAGTAAAATCTTGGGTTATTTATTTTCTGAAGTGATTTTGGTTGTAATAAGGTAGTTTTTAAGGCTGGGTCTATATTCCCAAACAACTTCATTTTTTTTTTAAGCAATAATTTCTTTTAGTCTAAGTGGGCATTTTGTTCACTTTTTTTTTTTACTGAAAATTTTCAAATGTTGAAATATATTGTGTAAGGTATTAAAACAAATGTGAGTTCTCAAACATTCATACTTTTCCGTTGTGACTATACATAAATAGTGCAATATGTCAAAAATATTGCCCAACCCCAAAAAAGCAGTCCATTTGTATTGCTCTTTTAAGCATAAAGATTAAACTTCATCACATCTTCAGCAAATAAACTCTCAAGAAGGTCATGGCATTGTTTAAATTTTCTATTTGGAGCAATTAAATCAATCCCATAAGACAACTTTAGAAATTACTAAATATTCTATGATAATAAGATCTCTATCAATGAAGTGCTTATCAGGTTGCTATGGAAAATACAATTAAATTAAGAACCTTGGTTGGCAAAAAAATAGTCAGATTGCCACAGGATAATTACTAATAATTGTAGAAAATTCCGAAGCTTTTCAACTTTATCTAGGAAAAATGGCCATGGAATAAAACAAATTTAATTATGTTAATGTAGAAAAGATTGGCAAGAACGTAAATGTATAATAAAAGGTAATTGGTTAATTTAACTATACTATAATCATACAGTGTAATACAATCTAGTCATTCAAAATTATATGTTAAAGACTATGTAATGATATAAAAGAGATTAATAATATTTAGGTAAGGGGGAAAATTCAATTTCAGTTCTTTTTCGGGGGAAAGTCTAATCCCTATTGCAATAACAAGTGATGTCCCCCGTGTAGCTTCATGAGAACTGATCCCAGGCTCACAGTGAGAAGAGGCAATTCTACAGCATTTCTGTCTGTGCTTAGATTTAGGATCAATTCACATGAGGAAGAGGTTTTCCACCACTAGGATTAGCATTACATCTGTTTCATACATCTCTTTTAATTTGTACAATAATAGAGGAAGAAAGAATTGTGAGAAATTGGTCCCCAAAAGTGATATATTTTTTTTTGCAAATTAAAGTCATAGAATGTTAGATTTAGAAAAAGCCCTAGAAGATATCTAATCTTATTTGTTATTTTATTAAGAACATCAAAGGATGGAACAGTGACTTATCCTAAGCTGCACTATTGATGGCACATTTGGGGTTAGAATTCAAGACATAAGAGTAATTAAAAATTTGTCGTAGCTTTTAAATACCATGAACTTAAAGTTCAAGTTCTATCACTGTTTGTTTTTGGTATTTAAGACCTATGATAAATTTTTAATTACTCTTATGTCTTGAATTCTATTTTACACCTCTCAACTTAATCTGTCTGCCTTTCTATTAGATTGTAAAACATTTTATTTATAATTTTTCTGATTTATAATTTTTTGCATAATAAATTAAATTAACACTATGTGGTATGTGTCAAGTATATTTTCTGTCAGTTTGTTATTCTTTCATGTTGTCTGTTTTTCATAACACGTATTTTCATTTTTATGTAATCAGATTTATCATTTTTCAGATTTTTGCTTTTTTTAAGATTTTATTTATTTATTTGAGAGAGACAGAGACAGAGAGCATGAACAAGTGAGAGCATGAGCAGGGTTGTGGGGAGAAGCAGAGGGAGAGGGACGAGCAGACTCCCTGCTGAGCAGGAAGCTCCCCACCCTGCCAGTGCTTGATCCCAGGACCCCAGGATCTTGACCTGAACTGAAGGCAGACACTTAACTGACTGAGCAACCCAGGTACCCCTTAGGGTTTTGCTTTTGGGGCTTTTGTTTATGCTTAATAACATATTCCCCATTCTACGATTATGAAGTTGATAATTTTTTTTTTAATAAAGAATCTCTTTTCAGGATTTAAAATGTTTAATACATTTAAAATACATTCTGATTTGATGAGTGAGGTATTTGATCTTGAAACCAGTATTCTTCTGGTTTTTACAAGGTATCTTTCTCTAACTCTCAATTTATCTAGAAGATAAATTCTTCTTTTCTAGAAGAAACCTTAGTAAAATTCATCTATGTAAGGAGCTGAGCCTGGTAATTTTTCTCAATTGCATTTATGATTGTCAGCATTTTTCTTGTAGTTTGTTTTATCGTTTCTATGGTCAACAAGGATGAATGGTATTTTTATTGAAAATCATCAGTTTCTTCCAAATTTTTAAATTGATGTGCCCACAATTGGGTGAGACATATATATTTTTTTAAGATTTTATTTATTTGACAGAGAGAGGCACAGCAAGAGAGGGAACACAAGCAGGGGGAGTGGGAGAGGGAGAAGCAGGCTTCCTGCCGAGCAGGAAGCCCAATGCGGGGCTCCATCCCAGGACCCTGGGATCGTGACCTGAGCTGAAGGCAGATGCTTAACCATTGAGCTACCTAGGTGCCCTGGGTAAGACATATTTTTACTATTAACATGTTTCCTTCAGAATATGCAGTTATTTCTCCAATCAGAAGTCAAATTTGGGGCATCATTTTGTTTTGTTTTGTTTTTCTTGATTAGGCAACTAAATAGTTTTTCACTTTATCCACCCATTTCTTAAAGCTATTTATCAATTTCCTTGTTTGATAAATTAGTATTTTTAAACTTTTTTTTTCTTGATTTTTCAGTGGGTTTCCATGGACCTTTTGTTCTTTTTTGTTCGTTCATAAATTTTTCTGAGACAAATGTTTAGTTTGTTATAAATCTATTTTTTAAAGACAAACATTTATGGATATGGATCTCTTCTTTGACATACCTTTTTTAACTAATCTAAATATTTTATAGGTAATTTTCCAGCTTTCTGGCTGTAGTCAGAAATCTAATTTGGCTGAGATTCTAGTGATGTGGAGCCTTGCAGATTTGAAAAGCTTAGATACTTCTAGTCCACAAAAGGAACTAATTACAAATTGCAATGCAACAGCTGTCTTAGCAGAAATTAAGACTCTAACTTCATGTCTTTTTCAGATTCTTTCTGAAGACAGTTCTCTGACAACAATAAAATCAAGCTCTCCTTGAAAGTTGTTATGCCAAATGGTCTCAAAATGATGATCAGTATTTAAAAGAAAAGGACAAACAAGAAGAACAAATAATGATAAGAGCTTTTATATTTAAAATATATATCTAGGGGTGCCTGGGCGGCTCAGTGGAGCGTCTGACCCTTGGTTTTGGTCCAGGTCATGATCTTGGGGGTCCCGGGATGGAGCCCCGAGTTGGGCTTCATGCTCAGTGGGGAGTCTGCTTGAGGATTCTTTCTCCCTCTCCCTTTGCCCCTTCCCCTACTTGTGTGCACACTCATTCTCTCTCTCTCAAATAAAATAAAATAAATCTTTAAATAGATAGATAAGATCTTTGGGCTTTATTTACTTGTGTATGCATCTAAGGAAAAGCAATAGCAAGAAATATACTCCTTTGGGAAAGCTCCTTGTCTAGCAAGTAGCCTGTGATGGTCATCCCCTGAAATATTCTCCGGGGCCCCAAACATTTTCCAGTACCAATTATTGCCTCAGTGGTGGCTCTGGAGAATAAGGGACAAGAAATAACCTGGCAGAGGGAAGAATCTTGGAGGATAACAAACAAGATTTTTCCCCAGATAAGAGATAAAGATAGTCATATTGACTAATCAAATCAGTTCCTCTTTCAGGGAAGAGCTGTAGTGTTGGCAATTCCTGATGCACTAACTCTATTGATCAATAAATGCTGTGTTTGTTTCCCTTTTACAAATGGGACTTTTTATTTAATTATTCTGTTGCTCATCCACCATTATACATTGGATGTATCGAGGGCAGATATCATGTCTATTAGCTAATTGCTAGGCTATGAGTAGCTGTGTATGAGCTTGATGGAGAGGGTGGCTTATTGCCCAGAAAAATCTAGGAAGTTGTTTTAGAAAGAGAGAATAGACTCTTCTTTGTTCCTTCCTTCATTTTACTGTTTGAATATGATGTCTGGAACTTTAGTAGTCATCTTAGCATGAGAGTCACTCCCCTCAATTTTTCAGAGAGCTTGAAGATATTCAAGTGTCTAATTAATATGGAGTTGTCTGGAAAGACATGCCTGTGTCTGGGATTTTATGATGTACTTCTATACTAGTTAGATAAAGACACTGTTAGTTTGTGGTTCTAACATAAATTTAGTCAAGCCTAGTCCTAACTGATGTATAAATTTTGTCAACTGCTTAAAATTGTATTATTCATCTTTTTCATATCCTTGTGTTTGCCTCTTTGGGTTAAGAAATACCAGCTAAAAAAAAAAAAGAAATATCAGCTAATAATTTGGTATTATTAAATTTATATTAACTTCTTGGGTACTGTCTTTACTGTTTACATATTTGATATGATATGATATAATAGTGTGCATATTCATGGCAGTAATTCTGATAACATCAAAATTTTCCATCATCATTCTCAGGCAATCTTCTTAGCTTTACATAATTTTTAAAACATTCTCCACTGAATTTGACCTTGTTTGATAATACTGTACCAACCTCTGCTTTCTTTCCCTTATATCTACCTGATCTTCACATTTTAATATCAACCATTTTTGAACTACTTTCTGTTTGATATTCTCCTCTATGTTGTTGATAGTTTGGTTTTATTTCTTTTTTTTTCTTTTTTATTTTTTTTAAAGATTTTATTCATTTATTTGACAGAGAGAGAGATAGCTAGAGCAGGAACACAAGCAGGGGGAGTGGGAGAGGGACAGGCAGGCTTCCCGCTGAGCAGGGAGCCCAATGTGGGACTCGATCCCAGGACCCCGGGATCATGACCTGAGCTGAAGGCAGACGCTTAACGACTGAGCCACCCAGGCGCCCTGGTTTTATTTCTTGATCAAATATAATCATCTTAAAAAAAAAAAAGCTGAGCATATCCCATTTACATGTATTTCATAACCAATAGTTGACTTCAAACCTGTTATTTAATTTTAGTATGTTTTATTATTTATTTTCAAAACTTTGTTGATTTTTTCATTTGGTTTCTCTTTTTAATTATAGACTCTTTGTTTTTTCCTCTCTTTCATAATTTGAAAAGTGACTTTTTTTTTTAGTTCTCTTGATGGTTACTATTTGAACAGTGAATAATATAGGTAAACCTTAATTTTTTAATTTGCAATGAATGGGTTCAGTTGCCATCCCAGTCCAGGTAGGGAAGTCACTTCCCAGAAGTACTAGATCTGGGCCGAGCTGTACTCTGCTCTAACCAGCGTGGCCAGGGAGGCTCAGCACTGAGTGTGTCTCTCTTAGCCTAGATTTCATAGGGACAATCTCAAGGGAACAGATTTTGGTGGGGTCTTGGACGAGGATGTGGAGGGGGATGGGCATAACTTAATTAATAACTTTTACATGTTTAAACATATGATATGTGGGCCACCATTTGTACTCTTTCTCCTAGACTGCATAAATGTTAAGGGCAGGACTATATTTAAAAAGCTACCACATGGGAATATAATTATCATTAAACAATTAGAGTAACATTAAATATGTTTAAAAGCTTTGTTCATCCATAAATATTGCGGTTAAATTAATATGCTTATTAAAACTGTAATCTGTAATGTTGTGGCATGCTCTTCCTGCATCAGAAACACAAAACTAAATTCCTACCATATCCAAACCCTTCCAATGTGAAGCTACCAATTATTTAAGTTATACTCACCTTCCACATAAGAGGGTGTTAAATATTCCACATTTTTATTTACTCATGAATTTTTATATGCACTTCTCTGGCTTTGGAAATAACTATATATATATTTAGAATTCCAAATTCACTGTCTATTGCTTTAGCCCCTTGAAGCAAATACATTCTTCTTTTGTTTTGTTTAAATTTAATGAACTATTTTTCTTGATTACGATTTGTGAATTCAAAAAACTGCTTTGAGTTAATTACCATCTAAGCCAAGATGTAAAAGTCTGATGATGTTAGTATAATAAAAAGTGAGTTATTTGTGATAATGATACAAATATTAAAAAGCTCGCCAGCAGCAGTAGCAGTGATTCATACCTGCTCGAAATCTCACAATAGAATGTATCTACTTTCTTTATAGTTGTGATGTTATGTAATTTTAACTGATTCTTTTTTTTTTTAATTTTTCCTTTTTTTTTCTTTTTAAAGATTTTATTTATTTATTTGACAAAGAGAGACACAGTGAGAGAGGGAACACAAGCAGGGCAAGTGGTAGAGGGAGAAGCAGGCTTCCCGCTGAGAAGGGAGCCCGATGTGGGACTCAATCCCAGGACCCTGAGATCATGACCTGAGCCAAAGACAGATGCTTAACTGACTGAGCCACCCAGACATCACTGAATTAAGTCTTAATATTCAAATTCTCAATGTGGTTTCCTTTTGCCCCACATTAAGTTTAGAGGCATTTTTAAAATTTATTTTGAAGGGGAGGATCCTTTCTCATAGTAAAGGATTTTCCCTTAAATGTATCAGAAAGACTCCTTTTACTACTAAATATCTAATAAAGGTACACTGTCCTGTTGTAAGGTGAGAAAGTTAGGCTTAATTCAGAGTTCATATTATACACTAAACACTTGGCTCTGACAGACAACACTGGCCTTCTACACTTCCCACACTGTGGTCCATGCGAGTTTGTCCTAACTTTTAAAGCTAAACTGAGATCTCAATTTTAATATTGACAGTGTGAAACATCAAGTAGTTTTATAATTATTTCTGGAGAATAGAAAGCATTTTTTCTTCATAAACTAACAAATAAGTTTGGAAGTAATCTAAAAAATGGAGACAAGATTCAAACTCAAAGCTCTCCAAATGTTTCACTTTATTAAAAATAACTTTAGATTGACAGAAGACTTCCAGAAATACAAATAAATACAAATGTTATCTTTCACCTTCTCTGGAAACCACCTTAAAGATAAAGGGATTTTTAAAGATGCATAAACCAACAAGAGAAAAACAAAGCAGATAACATTAGGCACAAAATGATAATGGAAGTTAGAAGGTCAAGGGGAAGTGATTAAACCCAAGAATACAGAATCCTAAGAAGATAGATAAGAAAGCAAAACATAAAGTATAATAATACTGCATGTTCCCCAGGTAACTCCAAAATTAGTGGTACTCAACTCCTTCACATAGAGGTAAAAAAGGAGAAGGTTAAAGTAAGGAGGACTGATGAAATTTCACTTAAGAAGCAGTCAGACCTATTGTTCCTTTCACTACTCAAATTTCCCTTCTCTTACCCCTGAAAGAAAGGGCGGTTTATTTTGTAGAAATGGTAAAACACATGTTCTCTGATATGAACTCATCAAGCACAAATGTGGAGAGGGTTGCATCCAAAAGCAGAGAGATTAAGCAGACGTAAGGATACTGAACTAAGGTCCTTCACTCTACCCCAGTCTGTTTCACATTACTCAGTTTCCTACAAGTGAGGTTTTTACCTTCCCTGCACCCTAAAAGATGTTCCCCATAAGAATCCCCAAAGAGCAACAGGGGAAAGTACCAGAGATGATAATAAAGCAGAAAGGAAAACTTTGCCATAACACTTGAAAATTACCTTCTCAGAAAGAAGGGTATTATTTTCTCAGAGAGTAGAGAAAAATACAAAAAATCAATAAAAAGGAGCCAAAGACAAGGAAAAAAGTTTAGGAAGTTAAAAAACACCATTTGAAGGAGTTCTACAAAAAGAGAAGCAAGAAAAAGAGGAAGAAAAATCACTAACGAAACAAGCCAAGAAAACTTTACAAAACAGGAAAGAATGCCCAGCATAACGGATCAAAGTAGATCTACCCCAAAGAACTTCCTCATGAGATTTTAGACTACAAAGATATATTCCTGAAGAGAAATAAAATCACATGCAAAGTAATCAAGAATAATCCTGAATGCACATTTAAACAGTAACACTATACAATAAAAGGCAATAGAGAAATACTTTAAAAATTCTGATTAATAAACCTTTTAAAACTAGAAATCTATATCAAGAGAAGTCATTGATCACCGTTGAGGGTAGAATCAACATCTGAAGTCTCAGATTGTTATTTCCCTTGTACACTCATTAGGGAATCTGCTAGATGGTGTATTCCACCAAACATGGCAAACACCAAGAAAGAGGAAGACACGGGGTATAGGAAATGGAAGATTAATTCCAGGAAAGAGTCATCAGGGCTCTGCAGAGTGTAATAAAAGTTAATCCCAGGATGACAGCAGTCTACCTATAGAGAAGGCAAACAGTCCAGATGGAAGTAGTCACATGACTCCAAATTAGATTTCTTCAGAAAGATAAAACTGGTGAAACTCTTTTCTATGGACATCTTAAGAGAAGATTTAAACAATTGGTGAAAAGTTTTAAAGTGTTAAATTTGAAAAAAAACAACAAAACAAGAAAATTATTAAGTCCAAGAAAACAATTTTGTAAAAAAAAAAAAAGGAAAGAAGAAGGAAAGAAAGAAAGGGAAAGGAAGAACGAAAGAAAGAAAGAAAAAGAAAGAAAGAAAGAAAGAAAGAAAGAAAGAAAGAAAGAGAAAAAAAGAAGTTACAATTTATTACATGGTTCAACTGTTCAACTGTAAAAAGAATTTTTTTCATCTGGTGATGGGAAAAGTGTATTTTTTTTAAAGATTTACTTACTTTGGAGAGAGGGCAATTGGGGAAGGGCAGGCAGGAGGGAAAGAGAGAATCTTAAGCAGACTCCCCAATGAGTGTGGAGCCTGATGTGGGGCTCAATCCCAGGGCCCTGAGACCATGACCTGAGCTGAAACCAAGAGTAGGACACTCAAACACTGGAGCCACCCAGGCACTCCTGTGTAGTTATATAACAAAAATTACAACACACCTACACTGGAATGATGGGAGGTATGATAAAAAGTGTGTGTGTGTGTGTGTGTGTGTGTGTGTGTGTTGGGGGTGTGGTAGAGAACAGCAGGAAGCAAGGAAAATCAATAATACCTAACACTGGAGAAATAAAAAAGTAGTAACAAATATAATATAGAGATGTGGAAGTAAAAGTAAAATTAAAAAGTTGAAAGAGATAGAAATGAAAAATAGATGGGGACAAGGGAAAAAAGGGCCTGTTTTTCATAAAAAGCCATGTAAAATGATTTATCTTTTTAAACTAGAGCATGCATCACTTTGATTAAGGTTAAAAAAAACAGCTTAGTGTTTTTAGAATTGCATGTCAAACCCATTAGTGAGTAATGAAATTTATATAGTCACTCTCTGCTTTAACAAAATGAAATACAACTGGAAGGAGTAATATAGAAAATATCAAGGTAATATGAATTGTGTTATCAATGCAGTAAAAGTGTGTTGTTTTTTGAAACGTGCCTGGGTAGGTATGAGTGTGTATGCTATGTGTATACTGTTCTTAGTTATTATTGAAAATACATTGCTTGATCTAATTCTCTAGTTATGAGAAGGGAAGCAGGCCCAAGAAAGTGTTGACTTTCACACACAATAGCAGACACATCTGAAAACAGAACTCCTCTTACAAGAAGGTTCTTTACAGCATGACATCTTTTTAATGCAATGGAATGTCCATAGACTATAAAGTTCAAAGACCCTAAATTAATATTCCAGGATTACCATTTCATTGATTTACAAAATTGTTGACCTGTACAGTTTTCTCTCATCTCTTTTCTGTTTTTTTTTTTTTTTGAGCAAATCACTTATAACATGTTTATTCCTTTATTATCATTTTTGAGACTTCCTACGGAGCCAGAGATAAGTGCATAGACTGAATCCATCATGATTAAACAGAATTCTGTCTAAGCTTTTTCTGTTATGTCATTATCAGAAAGGATATACCACCTGAGGGATTCTGTTGCTAATCAACTTTACCATTGGGGATAATATTTATTCTCTGAACTTCAACTTCTCATCCATTAAACAATGAGGCTGGACTCGTTTCTTTCTCTCTCTGGAATCCACATTTCAAAAGCCTAAGTATTTCCTATGTTTTATAACACGTCCTTCCTCAACCCCCATTTTTACATTTTTAGAGTCAATGTCTTATAATTTATATAATTAATAATTAATCTCTCTTACAATTTCATGAGAAATTCTTCCCATTTTTTTAGGAAAGCCACACTACATTGAAGGTATGTCTTACCAATTCACAAGTTTTCCCTACAAATATTTTTGATACCAGCTACTCCCTGACCTCATGCAAGAACTAAAAAATTGCCAAATCATCACTCTAATTATAATCTCTAAGCTAGTATCTTGGATCCTCATACTAAATGTGGAGGATATTTGCCATATTTTATACTTTTTAACAACTTTTTGTTCAGGGAGCTTTTCTAGGAGTCCTGCCTATCTACGACGGAAGCTAGAAACTTGCTTGTATAGCCTCCTTGAAGCTTGGCTCTTCCAGTCAAACACTAAATATTTATTACTTCTTAACACTTTCTGTAAATCAAGAACTCAAGAGCAGCTGACTAGACAGTTCAGGCTCAGAGACCCTCAAAAAGTTGCAGTCAAAAATTGGCCCAAACTACAATCATTCCAAAGCTTAACTGGGGCTAGAGCATCTGCTTTCAAGGTGGCTCACTCGTATGCCTGGCAAATTGGTCGTAGCTAATTGTAAGGAGCCTCAGTTCTTCGCTATGAAAGCCTCTTCAGTGTTCTCACCACATGGTGGCTAGCTTCCCAAAAAGCAAATAATCAGAGAGAAAGAGACAGGCAGAAAGAGCCAGGGAGCCAGAAGGAAATTACTCTTTTCATTATCTAGCCTCAGAAGTCACATACCACCATTTCATCCATGGTCTATTTGTAAGACATGAGTCACTAAGTCCAAAACATTTGCAGACATATTTTAAAACCACCATTCTTATCTTTTTGTTCTTCCATCCTCAACACCTGACTTGCATTATGAAGATCAAGATGGCTTATGGATTTCTAGTCATCCAGGTCGTTATTTTAGCAGCAGGAAAGAGAAAAATACTTGGTAGAATTGTGTGCCCTTTACCTTTTAAGGAAATTTCAAGGAAATCTCAGTGAAGGCTTCTATTTAGGCTTTGACGGCTAGAATTCTGTTGCTCCCTCAGCTGCAAAGGAGGCTGAAAAATATAATATTTTATTATTTGTGATAATATGCCTGGCTAAACTTTGGGGTTCTGTTATAAAGCGGGGTAATGAAAGTGGATGTTAGTGTAGGCGACCAACTTTCTCTGTTCAGAGAGCCAATAAATTAATTATTAAAACACAATCAAGAGACTTCTGGTTCTGAAGATGGGGAAGCTCCATTCCTCCCAATGCCTCCTTCTTACAACTTAAAAAACCCTGAACATATCTCCAAAAATAAGCTTAGGAAGACTCTTAGAGGTGGAAATTAGGAGGTAGATTGCCTAGGGACACAAGACTCGGAAAAGAAAATAAACATGAGTCCTCTGGGTTCCTTCCTTATTGCTGCCCATATATCCCAGTCAAAACACTACCAGAAGGTTCTAATTTGGAACAGACAGAAACTCACTCCAAAAATCTTATTCTCCCAAGCCAAAGGACTTAGAAAAGGGTGGCCTAATAACAATGTATTCTTGGCAATAACTGCCCTATTCCAGCCAAACATCAATGTATAAATGGCAACCCCATTCCCTTCAGTTTCACTGTGGATCTGAGCTTTAACCTCACAGACATTGAGAGATTGAGCAAGGAAGTGTAAGTCTGAGCTAATCAGCACCTCCTTGATGTCAGTGGGTCCCAGGGTAGCTGAGCTTTCATCCTTACTCTCCAGCAGCAGAGAAGTTATCAGTTAGCTTTCCACTCATTTCTATACAGATGTCATAAGGGCCCAGCATGGAACTCGGCTACTTCTCTTCTTTCCATCTCCCACATTCCAAACTCAGAGGCAATGAGAAATCTCACTCACTGCTGGGAAGATATTAACAGGAGTTGAGTTTCCAACCCCACAACCTACAGAGGCAGTATGAGTATGAATTAGTGCCCCATTTTGCAAGTAATGGTTTTGGCAGGGTCCAAATGAGAAGTTGAATTTATACACACACCTAACACTGTGACTATCACTTAACAGGGAACAGTTTACTTAAAAAATTTAAATTGGAATCAGTCATAACATAATATCCAAAATGAGAAAGACACTTAACAAATACCAATCCCAAGATAAATCTGTTGTTTGAACTATCTGACAAGGTTTATGAAAGCCTAAAAGTGTTTCGACAGTTACAAATCCTTTTGAAACAAATGGGAAAATAGAAAATCAAGGAAATAGAAATTATAAGAAGAACTACATAGAAATATGAGAATTATATAACTGAAAAATATAATAATTGAAATTAAAAACTCACTAGATGGCCTCAATAGTAGAGTGAAGATGACAGAATAGAATCAACTAACTTGAGAATGGGAAACACATCATTTGAATTTACCTAATCTGAATATCAGAAAATTGACAAAAAAATTAGACTCTCAGTCACCTGTGAAACAATAACAAAAGAACTAATGTTCATATATTTGCATTAAAGGAAAGGACAGAGAAGGAGATACTGACAACATAGATACTTGAAAAATAATGGATGAATATTCCCCAAATATGGTGAAAGACACATACCTACAGATTCAAGAGATTGAGTTACCATCAAATATGATGTATCCAAAGAAATCAAATCCATGAATATGAAAGAAAGAAAGAAAGAAAGAAAGAAAGAAAGAAAGAAAGAAAGAAAGAAAGAAAGCTTAAAATTGGCTAGAGAGAGAGACCGTGTTACTTATAGAGAACAACAATTCACATGACAGTGGACTTCTGAACCATGGAGGACAGAAGAAAATGATAGGTTTTTTTTTTTTTAAGATTTTATTATTTATTCATGAGAGACAGAGAAAGAGAGGCAGAGGCAGAGGGAGAAGCAGGCTCCCCGTGGAACATGGACCCTGATGCAGGGCTCGATCCCAGGACCCTGGGATCATGACCTGAGCCGAAGGCAGATGCTTAACTGACTGAGCCACCCAGGCACCCAAAAATGACAGTTTTTAAGTGCTGAAAGAAAAGAACTGTCAATCATGAATTCTACATCTGGTGAAATAATGCTTCAGGAGGGAAGAGAAAGTAAAGACATTCCCAGATGAAAGAAAACTAAAAGCAAATCTCACTAGCAAACTGATCTTTGAAGTATGGCTAAAGGAAGTTTTCTAAAGAGAAATAAAATGATAACAAAAGAAGTCTTGGGACTTCAGAAAGAAATAAGAATATTGGAATTTGGGTTAAAGGAGTAAACTCATGGGGTGCCTGGGTGGCTTAGTCATTAAGCGTCTGCCTTTGGCTCAGGTCATGATCCCAGGGTCCTGGGATCAAGCCCTGCATTGGGCTCCCTGTTCAGTGGGAACCCTGCTTCTCCCTCTCCCACTCACCCTGCTTGTGCTCCTGCTCTCACTATCTCTCTCTCTGTCAAATAAATAAATAAAATATTAAAAAAAAGGAGTAAACTCATAAGATTTTTTTTTTCCTCATGAGTTCCCTAAATCATATTTGATGGTTGTAGCAAAATTGTAACATCACCTAAGTTGTACCCTATGTATGTGGAGGAAATCCTTGAGACAATTATATTTGAAAAGTAGAGAAAGTATTTGGACCTAAACAGAAATAAGGTTAATATACATTGTTGAGATAAAATATACAAGAGATAAAACTTCCATATTAGTAGACTGTCATACGTTGAATATGTATATTGTAATATCTAGAGAAACTAAGATAGAGTATACCTTTAGTCATAAAATAAGCCTCAACAAATTTAAAAGAACTAAAATCATACAGAGTATATTCTCTGACAATATGGAATAAAACTAGAAATTTATAGCAGAAAAAGAATAGGAAAATCTCCAAGTGTTTGGAAATTAAGCAATACACTTGTAAACAATCTCTGAGTCAAAAAGGAAGTTTAAAAGGAAGTGCACAGAACTGAATAGAAATGAACACAATATATTAAAATATGTGAGATGCAGCTAAAGCAGTGCAGAGAGGGAAATTTATAGAATTAAATACTTAGGAAAGAAGAAAGTTCTTAAATTAATAATCTAATGTCTTTTCTTAAGAAATTAGCAAAAGAAGAGCAAAATAAACTCAAATAAGTAGAAGGAAGAAAATAGTGAAGAAGAGAAATCAATAAAATTGAAAACAGAAAAATAGAAAAAAGAAATGAAACAAAAAGTCATTTCTTCAAAAAATCATTAAAAATTATAAGTCTCTAGCAAGACTGACAAAAATGGGAAGTCACAAATCATAATATCAAGGCTATAACTACATGTCCTGCATCCACTAAAAGGGGTGATAGGAGAACAATAAAAATACCTTTACACTTACATATTTGACAATTTAAAAGAAACTTATCAATTCCTTAAAAATCACCTCCAAAACTCAACCATAATGAAATATACAAACTGAATAGTTAGTCCTATGCTAAGTAAAGAAATTAAATTTGTAATTTAAAAAGCTCCCAAAAGGAAAAAAAAAAAAGTCAAGAAAAATATCTCAATATCTCAATTCAAGGTACAACCTGAATCAAATTGAGCTGTATTGTTGATTGCAATCTAGAGCTTCATTAGTATGGCAAATCTTTTCAATTAGTGTTGCTTGTTTCAAAAAAACAAAAAATAAAAAGAGCAAAAGCATTTCTCCAGAAAAGAAAAAAAAAAAAAGGAAAGTTGCATTATTGTTGTGTTATGTTTTATTTCTTCATGTTCTAAAAAATAAAAAAATGTTTTCTTGATTCACAGGGGAAATCTCTGTGTATCTGTGAGCACTGCAAAGTATTGCAGGCAGCTAAGTGAGGAATTTTATATTATTGAAATTATCTTGAAATACACTTTAAAATGTATTTTAAAAGAATACTTTTTGCTTTGCTATTTTTCTAGATCACTCTATTTGTGTCTAATGTTATTTTTGATACAGAACAAAATACCTAATAACATGATCACCATATTTTTTCACAGTTCTCTAATTTTACCTGTGTTCTTTTCTCTAAAAGGCACGCTATTCATATCATACTTCCCCTGGCTAATAACTCATTCCTCAAGATTAGTAAGTCATGTCCCTTAAATTGCCTGTTTCTTTGCTCCCACAGCATCCCCTGAAAATCTCTGATGTAAATATGTTACATTTGCTCCCCTCGACACTGCCATTTTTAAAACAATGCTCTGACCTTCCTTCCTTCCGGGAACTAGTCAGTCCCCACCTCACAAATCAAAGATTTGATAGGGACTGCTGTGTATCACTACTCCTATTATTATTGGGACCTTAGATCCTCCCTGGCGCAGGCATTTTTTCAGGATTGGGTATGTAACCAAGTCAAAATTAATATGATTCAAAGAAGCAAATGTTGAAGCTTCTAAGGTGGGGAAACTACTTTTTGCTTGTGTAGGAGCTGTAGGAAGAGAATCTCTCCCTTTCCCTAGAACTCTAGTATGAGGATGTGTTCTTTTTTTTTTTTTTTTAAAGATTTATTTATTTAATTGAGAGAGAGAGAGTGCATGAGGTGGGGAGGGGCAGAGGGAGAGGGAGGGAGAAACTTTAGCAGACTCTGTGCTCAGCACAGAGCCCCACAAGGGGCTCGATTTCACTACCCTGAGACCATGACCCTGAGATTGTGACCCTGAGATCATGACGTGAGCCAAAACCAGGAGTCTGACGTTTAACCACTGTGCCACCCTAGGCACCCCTAGTATGTGAGGTTTCTAAGTGCCTGGACATTTTTTAACACCATGAACAAACATGAATTCGGTAGGGTGGAGTTTCATATTATTAAGTTGGCTCATGATGGAGAAATCTGGTCTCAATAGTTTTGTTTGAGCTATTTGTCTGAGGCCAAGCCTATTGCTAAACTTTTTGTTTATATATGACAGTTCACATTTCAGTATCCTGGTTTTGGTTCAGGAGGGGACCTGATTGACATAATTCCTATCTTAACCCTCAATCTAGTTAAATTATTAATTTATGTGTTTTCTCCCCAGTAAGAGTCTGAGTTCTTGTGGAATGGAATCATGTAGCAGCTTATTCATATTTCTTTTTTACCACTAGAGAAGTTTTATTTTTCACACATTTTATTCTCATCATCCATTTCATAAGACCAAAGACATACCAATCACAGATTTAAAATTTGAGCTCTTGAAAGAAAAAAAAAGAAAGGAATTGTATCAATCTAATAAATGATGTTCCAAGATGGATAATCATGGTCTTTTATTGATTTCCTTGCTGTTCTTGGCAGGAAGCGGTGCCTTTTTTTTTTTAAAGCAGCTCTCAATTAACATTTTTTAAATTTATTTTTTAAAAATACTTTTTATATCTTTTTTAAAGCTTTTTGTTTTAATTCCAATTAGTTAACATACATTATTATATTAAGTTCAGGTGTATATTATAGTAATTCAACTTCCATTCAACTTTCACTTCCATACATCACCCTGTGCTCATCACCTATTTAACCCATCCCCTGCCCACCTCCCTTCTGGTGACCATCAGTTTGTTCTCTATAATTAAGAGTCCCTTTCTTGATTTGTTTGTCTCTCTTATTTTTTTCCCTTTGCTTATTTGGTTTGTTTTTAAAATCCATGTATGTGTGAAATCATATGGTATTTGTCTTTCCCTGACTGACTTATTTTACTGAACATTATGCTCTCTAACTCCATCCATATCATTGCAAATGGCAAGATTTCATTCTTTTTAATGGCTGAATAATATTCCACTGTGTATATATGTGTATATATATCATTACTCCTATTATTATTGGGACCTTAGATCCTCCTTGGCACAGGCATTTTTTCAAGATTGGCTATGTAACCAAGTCAAAATTAATATGATTCAAAGAAGCAAATGTTGAAGCTTCTAAGGTGGGGAAACTCCTCTCTGCTTGTGTAGGAGCTGTAGGAAGAGAATCGCTCCCTTTCCCTAGATCTCTAGTATGAGATGTGAGATTTCTTTTTTTTTTTTTGCATGTATTTTTTTTATTCTTATGTTAATCCCCATACATTACATCATTAGTTCTAGATGAAGTGTTCCATGATTCATTGTTTGTGCATAACACCCAGTACTCCATGCAGAATGTGCCCTCCTCAATACCCACCACCAGGCTAACCCATCCTCCCACCCCCCTCCCCTCTAGAACCCTCAGTTTGTTTTTCAGAATCCATCATCTCTCATGGTTTGTCCACCCCTCCGATTTCCCCCGCTCCATTCTTCCCCTCCTGCTACCTTCTTCTTCTTCTTTTTTTTTTCCTAACATATATTGCATTATTTGTTTTAGAGGTACAGATCTGAGATTCAACAGTCTTGCACAATTCACAGCGCTTACCAGAGCACATACCCTCCCCAGTGTCTATCACCCAGTCACCCCATCCCTCCCACCCCACCCCCCACTCCAACAACGCTCAGTTTGATTCCTGCGATTAAGAATTCCTCATATCAGTGAGATCATATGATACATGTCTTTCTCTGTTTGACTTATTTCACTCAACATAATACCCTCCAGTTCCATCCATGTCGTTGCAAATGGCAAGATCTCATTCCTTTTGATGGCTGCATAATATTCCATTGTATATATATACCACATCTTCTTTATCCAGTCATCTGTCGATGGACATCTTGGCTCTTTCCACCGCTTGGCTATTGTGGACATTGCTGCTATAAACATCGGGGTGCATGTACCCCTTCGGATCCCTACTTTTGTATCTTTGGGGTAAATACCCAGTAGTGCAATTGCTGGATCATATGGTAGCTCTATTTTCAACTTTTTGAGGAACCTCCATACTGTTTTCCAGAGTGGCTGCACCAGCTTGCATTCCCACCAACAGTGTAGGAGGGTTCCCCTTTCTCCGCATCCCCGCCAACATCTGTCGTTTCCTGAGTTGTTAATTTTAGCCATTCTGACTGGTGTGAGGTGGTATCTCATGGAGGTTTTGATTTGGATTTCCCTGATGCTGAGCGATATTGAGCACTTTTTCGTGTGTCTGTTGGCCATTTGGATGTCTTCTTTGGAAAAATGTCTGTTCATGTCTTCTGCCCATTTCTTGATTGGATTCTTTGTTCTTTGGGTGTTGAGTTTGATGAGTTCTTTATAGATTTTGGATACTAGCCCTTTATCTGATATGTCATTTGCAAATATCTTCTCCCATTCTGTCGGTTGTCTTTTGGTTTTGTTGACTGTTTCCTTTGCTTTGCAAAAGCTTTTTATCTTGATGAAGTCCCAATAGTTCATTTTTGCCCTTGCTTCCCTTGCCTTTGGTGATGTTTCTAGGAAGAAGTTGCTTCGGCTGAGGTCAAAGAGGTTGCTGCCTGTGTTGTCCTTTAGGATTTTGATGGACTCCTGTCTCACATTGAGGTCTTTCAACCACTTGGAGTCAGATTTCTTTTTTTTTTTTTTTTAAGATTTATTTATTTAATTGAGAGAGAGAGTGCATGAGGTGGGGAGGGGCAGAGGGAGAGGGAGGGAGAAACTTTAGCAGACTCTGTGCTCAGCATATATATATATAAAATCTCACATTTTCATCCTTTCATCAGCCAATGGACAATTAGGTTGCTTCCATATCTTGGCTATATAATGCTGCTGCTATAAACATCAGGGTACATGTATCCCTTGAACTAGTGTTCTTATACTCTTTGGCTAAGTATTCAGTGTGTGATTGCTGGATCATAAGGTAGTTCTATTGTTAACATTTTGAGGAACCTCTACTGTTTTCCACAGTGGATGCGCCAGTTTGCGTTCCCACCAATAGCACATGCACGAGTGTTCCTTTCTCTCCATATCCTCTGCCACACCTGTTGTTTTTCGTGTTGTTGATTTTAGCCATTCCGATGGGTGTGAGGTGATACACCATTGTAGTTTCAATTTGCATTTTTCTGATGATAAGTGATGAGCATCTTTTAATGTTTCCGTTGGCTATCTGAATGTCTTCTGTGGAGAAATGTCTGTTTATGTGTTCTGCCCATTTTTTAATGGGATTAATTATTTTGGGGGTATTGAGGTTGATAACTTCTTTATATATTTTGGATACTAATCCTTACTCGAAATGTCATTTGCATCCACTTTCAAGCGCATTGTTTAGCATTTAGAGAGCAATCAATAAATATTTTTAAGGTAAATAGCAAGAGAATAACTTTTTAACTTTAAGAGAGGAAAAACTTATATTACTTGTAAATTGTTTCATGTTGTTGTTTAACTTTTCATTAAATATGTTCTTTACTTTCAGCAATCCTGTAGAGTACAGGATGCTTACACATATGTATGGACAGTAACCATAACATTCTCTCTTTTTTAATACAACTGCTTCTCATGGAGAGTACTCCCCATTTATCCAAGAGGACAGAACTAAGTGTCAAGGATTTGCAATATCACTTGGGATACTTTTTATCCTCTGAAAATAGGAAACCAATAATAATTTAATAGAGAATGATATGTGAAGCCTGTTTTACACTAGTCAGCTAAAAATAAGTAAACAAACAAAAACTCACAAAGATTAACATAAAAGATTCTTTGTAGATCTTGATTTAGAAACTGTAACTATAGCCAATACTCTACCAGGCCAAAAAACATTCTGACTCAACATATATTCTTATATAAAGGTTACTATATTAATAAATCTGCAGGTCAAATCAATTTTAAAAAACATGTCTGTATTAATCTCAAGGGCAGAGGTATTTTTAAAAGTCTTTTTGACTTGCAGATTTTAAAATTTCCTAACTCTAAGAATATGTGTATTTCTGTACGTGTATGTAGAGTTTACTGTTGCAATATTCTTGTGCATTTTATTTAACCATTCTTGTGTCAGTTTCTTGTGCTTCTCAGTATATAATACAATTTATATTTTTCCTTAAAAAATAGTCAAGAAATATATCTCAACATAAAGTAAGAACAAATTTTAATTGCCTTATCGGACACTTTCCAGTACCATCTACTTAGTAATCAATTAATTTAATCAGATTCACCTTCTGGTTTAAATGTTGAAAAATGCCTTTTTAAGAATTACAGTAATTGAACTGATTGATGTGCTTCCCATATTTATTACAGCTTTTAAGTCTGTTTATCTACCAAATGTTTTATTTTTTTTTAAAGATTTTATTTATTTATTTGACAGAGACAGAGACAGAGACAGTGAGAGCAGGAACACAAGCAGGGGGAGTGGGAGAGGGAGAAGCAGGCTTCCTGCTGAGCCGGGAGCCCGATGTGGGACTCGATCCCAGGACCCTGGGATCATGACCTGAGCCGAAGGCAGTCACTTAACCAACTGAGCCACCCAGGCGCCCACTACCAAATGTTTTAGATTAAAATAAATCATAAGAGGACCTGTTTATCAAATCAGATATCTGGTATCTTCTGTTAGCTTAAGTGAGGTTGGTCTCTGAAAACAAACAAACAAACAAACAAACAACAAAGACCATATTACTATTCTAGCAATTCCATTCTAGTTTTAAAAAAAATGTTTACTTTTGATGCCCCTAATGCAAATCTTAGTAATTACTGCTACTTTCTATTAAATCAAGCACAGATGATTTATAAGACATCTAAAGTTTCAGTAAATAAAATCCCAAAATGAGGACACAGAATGCTCCTTCCTGATACGTTTTTTTTTTTATGATGATGTTGGCAGGTCTTTAATTTCCTTCTGAATTTTTAATACCCAGAGTTTTACTTCATTTTTTTATATGCTGAATTCAAGCTCATAGCTCATGAGCTCAAGTTCTTGGATTTGGCAGAAGGCACCACTCTTAGATGGTTGACTTTGATTTTCATACATCAAGTATTGTTTCCCTCACCTTATAATGAAATATTTCAGACATAGCCAAATTATGCCTTTAGGATAACTCATCTATCATTTAATCACAGCTTCTGGTGACTTCAAATACTCTACAAAGCCCCTTACTGCCCATCTCTCCTTATCTTCCACCAGCTGGCTGTAATGGAAAGGCAAACAATATTTGTTTCACTGGCATAAGGAGAGGGAGGCAGTCTGGGTTAATTTTCTTCTCAGCCAACCCAGTAGACTGCCTGCTGGGTTCCGGGCTTCCTTTTGTTGAGACTGGGGGTCTGAGTGAACAAGGTCATTTGAGTCAAGGTCTAAGGTACTCAGCATTGAAGTGGAGTGACTTCTGTCCTAGCTTAGCAAGCTCCCTGACTTAACCATCCCTTCTTTCTTTGACTACCAAGAGATGAGTCCTCACTCTTACTGAAATAAAGTTAAACGAATGCACAAGTGGGAGAGGAAGGATATGGGGGCAATGGAAAGGAAGAACATAAACAAAAGATCCAAACAGAGAAGTTTCTATATAGAGAGAGAGAAAACTTAAAAGCATCATCTTTCTTGATGACTTCATAGGCTTTCAAAAATCCTTCCTTTGTGTTTACTAACTATGGGATTCTGAGCAAGCTGTGAGGAATAAAGGATAGCCTAGTAAAGTGCCTAGCACATGGAAGATGCAATGACTTGGACTATTCTATATAGCCTCAGGATGTTAGGAATAACATTTTTATAGTCGCTGGGAAAGAAAGGTAACTTATTAAAGACAACTAAAGGGTGTGTTTCTGTGTGTGTGTGTTTCTGTGTGTGTATGAATTTAAAGATATGGAATTCCATTAAGGTCTTCATAGATCCCAATCTCAAAGGTGGTTATAAATGGACCCCTTGTCACCATATATTTAGTATTTATTGTTCTAGGACTGTGACAAATCTAAAAATGAGGGTAAATAAACCTAGAGAAGAAACAGATTTAATATAAAAATAATTTCTAGTAAAATATCTTGCACATATTTGATAATAGATGATTGTTAATTGATTGACTTAATGTTTAGCACAAGAGGAGTTAAAAGGTTAAGGAAACAAATATAGAGGTAAGGTTCAAGCTTGGAGTGGCTTTAATATTGGCTTTTTATAATGTATATGAAAAATTATTTGGCATGAAGTGACAGAAGTGACAGAAAAGGGACTGGGAATCTGAATATCTGTGTCTTGCTGTGAGTTTCAATTTTATAAAGCATGATCAGAAACACAAAACCAAGCTCTACCTACTTACTTCTGGTGCCAGTGTCTTATTCTGCCTACCCCAAACACCCCACTCCACTTTGTACTTTTTTTATGTTTTCCAGTTCCCTATGAATGTTCTCAATAAAACAGGGAAGCAGTCAGTGAATTACTCCCCTCTGTGCCAACCCACTTTGACTTGCAAGGTTCCTAACTACCCCTCCCATGTTTTGCCTCCCACTTAATACTCTTCCTGTATTCTTCCCTGCTGTGTTTTGCTCTCCACAAGCTTTCAATTAATCTCCACTGAGGTGTTAACTGATAACCAAGGTGTTAACTGAAGTGTGAATTCTCTCAGGATTATTTAAATTTTGAAAGCAGGCTCTTTGAAGACCCAAACATTCCGTAATAGAGAGAAACTGAAAGGAGACTTCCCTGTGATTAATACATCAAACCATCACACTTAGTAGACTTTTATTCTCACTACTAACTTGCCCAGAAACTTAGCCTTAACAATGGCATGGCTTTGGAAGAAGGTAGAGGTTTAAGGAGCTCTGCTAGTAGTACTAGTAGAGGAACTAAACCATACCAGACCAGCACAAATGCACTCATTCTATTTCTTTTGACTTAGGGCATTTCAAACTTGCAGTGTGTTGGTAAATCCTGTTCTACCTTCAGATATGGAGTTTGATACCCTATTCGAGGCTTTTCTCCCAAGAGAAGTACAAGCAGTGAAAGCTAGATGTGAAGAGATTCTATGAACATGTCAGGGTCAGCAAATGAAAAACATGCGTTTTGGGGGTAAATACAAACTTATGCTAAAATATATAACAGATGCTAACATTGAGGGTGGAGGAGTGTTAGAGCATTATCCCTCATCAAATATTTTATAGCAAATAACATACATCTTTTTTACAAGGTAGTTTACAAAGACTAGAATGTAATTTTCAATTTAACAATTATAACTTCTGCTGTGCATCATAGTTTCATCTAAGGCACAATTTCTGTGCTTTTTCCATTAGATTTAAATTTTTAAAATGAGGTTTTTAGACATGTTAAAATATTCCCATTGAGTCAAATTTTGAGGTAGAGAGATGAAGATAGGAATATAGGGGGTTGAAGGATGGGGAACAGAAAGAGGGGTTAGTGGAGGGTGGACCTCCCAATGGTTGTCTAAATGATATCTTAAGCAAGAATTAGAATATTCTGAAATACATAATATCGCCAGCCGTGACTAGACTGAAATAAATATAACTGGAGAATTAGTACACATCAGTGTTTTTAAAGTTATCTGATGTGAGTTTACCTTAATGGGGGTGTTTGTGAATTGTACTTGTAGATTCTCTTTTCTTTCCCCCCTTCATCAGAATGGAAACAGTGGCATTTGAGGAAAATATCTTTTTTTCCTTTCATTTAATTTATGTATTATACATTCATTTTAAATCCTATATTTACAAAAGATAGAAGTCAATGTTAATCATGCTATTTGATTCCTATTTTAATATAGTTTGAAAAGTGTTACACAAATGTTATATGAGATCGAAATAGAAAATATGAGAGGAAGGTACTGCTGCTATTCAACTAGCTCCTGAAGTTTTGGAAACTACGTAAAATTTTCAAAGGTCATAGCTTTGGGAGATACAGTTTTAGCTGAAGTAATCTCTAATAAATTCAAACAGAGATACGTAACGTTATTGTGGTCTTTTAGCCTCCATAGATCTCCTGATTTACATATAATATTCACTTCACTTAAATCCTCTGAGTCAGTGGGAGAGATTCTCTTCATCAGATTCTGTTTACAGGGGCTAGTTACTGATTTCCTTCCAGTTTATTCTGAATATGTGGAGAAGCAATGCAAAGCCAAGTACTTTGTCATAAATGGAGGTTTGGAGAGCAAAATTAGTATTCGGTCTTGAAAATGCTCTTCCATTTTTCAGTAGGGAGACATAGATCAGGATTTTAAAGTTTTTGATTCTGGCCCTAGAGCATAAAATACAGTTGTCAATGAATTTTTGAGGGGAGATAATATACGGCTTGGGGAAAATTTAGGTGTAATCAAACTTCCTACCTAGTAATGATTCTCTGTTTTGTTTTGTTTTTTAAAGAAAATAATTTCCACTCTTTAACGTGATAGTCTGCACTCTGTTATAATCCAGAAGTTCACTCAAACATAATTTAATTTTTGGCATTAAACACATCTCCCAAGACCCTACAGATACGGCTCTGTCTTAGGGTGGAGCTCAGTCCAAGAGGTTTACAGGACATAAACTCCCAGGGATTCTTGACTTGGTGATGCATAAAGTTTTCTTCAGATCTCATTTCCCACATCTGAGTGACCAGCTTCGAAATCGCAGGGCAGAGACAACTAAGAGAGATAGTGTATATTTTGTGTTAAATCAGTCCAGGAGCAGAGAGAATGTTCAGGCAGTCTCGCGAACATGAGAACCTCTTCTGGAGGGGAGAGGTTATAAAGCAGATAAGGATTCCTAGGCGAGGAGCTACCGCATCCGGAGTCGACTGCAGCTCGGATCCAGAGAGAGGAAGGTGGGATAGGAGGCGACGGGAAAGGGAGAGGGAAAAATTTTAAAAAAGGAGCTGGGGGAGGGAGGGGTGAAGCAAGGGGAGTAAGCGAGAGAACAGCGCGCGGGGGGAGGTGGAGATGCGGGGAGCGCGCCTGGCGCAGAGAGCTGAGTGGACCGCTCCAGACAGCGGCGCGAGCAGCAGCTCCTGAAAGCAGCGAGTTGGCAGAGCCAGGCTGCATTTCCAGCAGGAGCTGCGAGCTCAGTGCAGGCTCACAGCAAGGTGATGTGCCTGGAAGCATTCTTTTGCCCGGTCGGGGTGCTGCAGCTGGGGCTTCCTCCCTTATACCCACCTCTCCTCCCCCGGGTCTGCGGGTCTGCGTGTGTGTGAGTGCCCGGGTTTGGGGGTAAAACCTACGGGGAGGGGGCACCCTATCCCTGCTTGTCTCCTCCTCCCTCTACCCCCGTCGTCGCTGATGCATGTATTCCCGGGTATCCCGGTCTTCTTACCCCTTGTTTGACACTGCCCCCCCACCCCCCCGCGCCCCGGTTGTGTCTCCTTTCCCAGATGCTCAAGGTGTCAGCCGTATTGTGTGTGTGTGCAGCCGCTTGGTGCAGTCAGGCTCTCGCAGCTGCCGCGGCGGTGGCTGCGGCCGGGGGGCGGTCGGACGGCGGTAATTTTCTGGACGATAAACAATGGCTCACCACGATCTCTCAGTATGACAAGGAAGTCGGACAGTGGAACAAATTCCGAGACGTAAGTGCTGCGCACCCCCATCCCCGGACACGAGAGCGCGCTGCTCCCAGGCGGGGGCCGCGGCGGCTGGGGGGTGGGTGGCAGTGGGCTCGATTTTTCGAAGTGAGGGGTTCGGGGTGCCACGGCGGCGCTCGGGGGCTGGAGAAGTTGGCAGTTTCGATGACCCCCTCCCGGCGAGTGCACGGGAAAGGCTTGCTTGCTGGCTGCCCGCGAGTTCAGGTCTCACCAGGTTCCCGCTTGCCTCCTACCTCCGCACTCTCCCACTGTACCTCCTCACCTCCCTCGGCCCCCAAAGGTTTGCAAAGTGCTGGCTCTACCTTCTCAACTTTTGAATGGTGTTTCTGGCAATAGTAAACACAGTAGATGCGCCTTTGCGATGTATTGCCACTAAAGTAACCAGGATCGATCCCGTTACTAATGGTCCATTAAGGGATTTGAGGGAGGAGGTAGGAAGATGTAAGATTTATAAATGCCGGCTCTCCAAGGGGTGGGAGGTTGTTTGGCCGCACCAGCGGGCAGGAGTTGAACTGCTCCTGATTACATAAAATTGATGATCAGATTTGTGCTTCAGCATTAACTTTAACACAGAACATGTTTACAACGCATTCGACCCCTTTTTATTCCGAATTGACTCCCTGCCGGAAAATCCGCCGGGTGACGGGGGGTCGTGAAGGGGGGACTTCCGTAGGTGGTAGCTCTGAAAGGGTTAAACTGTAGACTCCCCTGGGGAGTTTCCTCCAGGGTTATTGAGACCGAGGCAGGTTTTGAGACGTTTGTTTGCCTTGGAGTCAGTGGCCGTGACTTGCCAGTCATTTTTTCCCACCCGATCTGAATCGAGCAGCCGGCCTCAGAAGCGCAGTTCACCTCCAAGCATTCAACTTGGTTGTCCCAGCGAGGTGGCCGCCCTGGCAGTTGATTGCCGCCCCCAGCCCACCCTTTAAAACCCGGAAGGCCTGAAAGGAAGCGAGAGTGCTTCACAGACACATTGCCAACCTTTACTGTGACATTTTTGAGAATTTCTTGGGGAGTCCATCCGCACTGCCCTACGTGGAGATGAGTTAACTTCGTTCATCAGCTCACACTCTGTCACGATGTGAGAAAATAAATGGAAGCTTAGATTAGTTTTCGTCTTGGCTCCTCTAGCCCCTTCTCCCAACACCCCTCGCAGGAATTAACTGAAGAGCCAAAACCCGTAGCTGATTCTGGCAGAGGGATTCCTGAAGAGACGCTAATTTTTACTTCAAAATTAGATGTAGCTCATTGATACGAGGTATGGGTACAGGGATGAAAAATGGTAATGATAATGATAATACTTAATGGAGGGCTTTGTCTTACATGCTTTATGAACAAAGCTTAAACATCATTTTAGTGCCAACTGAAATCCTTTACACATTCGTTTTATTTAAGTTTATGCTAATATTGAATACAACCAAAAAAGCAAGCAAGCAAATGAGATATTTCTAAACCTGGGGAAGAATTTCTGCTTATCATATCCTCATTTGGAAAAAAAAAAATGTTGAAGATTTTGTCATTATTTGAACAATGCTTCACATAATGATGTTTTATTTATTAATGGCTGCTTGAAAATCTTTTAAAATAAATGCTAGGCTTTCTTATGGTGATTAACATAACATAATAAAATTTAAAAATTTAAAAAATAAAATATATTTTAAATCTTCAATATCTTTCTCTGACTTTATTCAAATTTCTTTATTGAATTATTAAGAACAGCCAGTTATACTTAAGCAGTTTGTAAATGTGTTTGATTTAAACTATGGAGGCAAGGTGAGTTGCCTGAAATAATTAAATATTCCAGGAATTATTCATCCAACTTCTATAGACACAGAGTAGAGCATTCTATTGCTATAGCACTTTCACTTATTCTTACTTGATCTCTGGGGGGCAGGGGCATTAAAATTATATGTTAAATTTAAGTAAAGGACTTACTGAAATATTTTTAGCAAATATCTGTTTTGAAGCACATGCAATAATGAATATATAGTAATTATTTATTTTAAAAGTATATCAGGTTTTAGCATTACCATTTTAGTAAGATAATTATGTTTTTGTAAAGATAACTTCTGGAGGGCATGGAGGAGATAAGTGCTATCTTTTCCCCCCTTTTAACCACCTGTTGCTTATTCTTAACATGATAAAATGTATGGTGATAGTGTGACATCTCAACTCAATTCAACTTAGAATCCGTATTTAGACTATCCACCTCACTGCTAATGTACAGATTGTTTTTCCCTTACTGGGAATCATTAGCTTTTTTTTTTTTTTTTCCCTGTATCTTTTAAGATTTGTTTATTTTTTCATTTTTGTTTGGAAGCCCATGGTTATGAGGCATTGACTGAAATATGTTTATGCTGCATGAATCTACCTTTAAATGTTCTGCATCAGCATTGGTATCTTAAGTAATGGATTTGCATACTTAGTTTATACCAAGGCAAAGGAACTAGGTAATCAACCTCTTCTTTTAGAAACAATTTAACTGAAGTACTTGTGTTTACTTTTCTCTGCTAAAAAAATAGTTAATTTTATTTACAAAAAAAAAAAAAAAAGCTTTGGAATAGCTAAGCATAACCAAGACTAGAATTAACCTTTACCTTTCTTCATGTGACTATTTTACAGAAGCAATGTTATTTGACAAGTAACTCCTTAATGAAAGTTTGAACTGTATCTTCTTTTGAATTATATTTGAAAACTATTTTGAATAATATTTGAAAATGCAATCCATCATTATATTTAATTGAATGGTTTTTAAGATACATATACTTTTTACATATTATATGCAATAGAAATATACAACTATATGTTATGTATAATAAAGCTTTAGGAATCAGGAGCATGGAAAACAAGTATTATGTGAGAGTAGATGAACATAGGGAGCACTGCCATTGATGACTCATTTTCTCAATTTCCTCAATATAAATCATAGAGAAATAATTAAACCAAAGCCAAGCTTAACATAGAAGAAGCTTCAAATAATTTTGACCACTTTATACTAGCAATGCTCTTTGAATAAAGTTTTGCTGCCCTTTAAAGTGTACAGAATGTAATTATATAGACAGAAAACTTATTCTCTTGCAAAGTATAAAAAGTCCTGTGGATATTCTAACTTCTGTGTTTTAGGAAAAATAAAAGTTTAACTTAAAGATACAGAGAAGTCAACTCATTTAAAAATAAGTGTAGTAGATAGAACCAGAATGTTATGTTTAGAGTATAATTATATGATTTTAAAATAAAGCAAACAAACAAAAAACTTTGAACAACAAGATATATTTAGTAAATACACTGGTTACATGATATTTACTACTTTTTAAGTTCTGGTGAGTAGTGATAAAATCAAGAACACTAGATTCCCCAGTGGAGTAATTGTGGGAATACTACCCTTACCAAGAACAGGTGTAAGGAATTCCTTCACCCTAATCTTGCATGTATAAATATATACACGCCTATTAGGAGAATTGAAATTTGAGATCATTATAAGAAAACAAAATCATTAGTTCCTGAATGAAATGGTCTATATATTGCATATTTCAAATATTTGTTATTTATAAGTTAGTTCAATTATAGCCTTAATCATGTAATAAATGAGTATGGAATTTGGAAACCAATGAATTAATTGATAATGAATGATATAATACTTTTATCAATCTTAAATATTATGACTTCACTAAAATACATGCTGTAATTAAGAATGACAGAAAGAGATACTATATGTTGGAAGCAATATAATAAAAGCAAGTGGCAATGATGGCCATGCTAATTTCAAATAACTCACATAATAAAATCAGAACTGTACCCATACACTGACATTCAAATACTCCTGATTAAATTTATTTTTTAATAAAGATACCTGGGAGTGGGGGTAGTGGGTGGGAGGAGGGATGAACAGGTGCAGCACAGAGGATTTTTAGGGCAGTGAAAATATTCTGTATATTTGTATAATGGTTGATTCATACCATTATATATTTGCCCAAACCCATAGAAAGTACAGCCCTAAGAGTGAACTCTAAGGTAAACTATAGACTTTGAGCAACTATGATGTGTCATAGTGTCAGTGTAGGCTCATCTACTGTAACAAATGTAGCACTCTGGTACCGACTGTTCCTAATGGGGAGGTTATGGTTTTGTGGTGACATGAGGTATATGGGAAATCTCTGTACCCTCCTCTCAATTTTTTCTGTGAACCTAAACTCCTCTAAAAAAAGAGTCTTAAAGAAAATCATAACCACAACCCCATCATCTTACAAAACGGAAAAAGGAAAACCTGGGGCTCATTTTGAACATTGTTTTAAGAAATGGTTGCCATTCTTCTTGGAAAGCCCACAATCAACTTCAGTTTACACTTATTCCTTAAGTAGTTTTTAATACCCCTTAGATATATCGAAAGTAATAAAAAAGTCTTACAATTTGACTTTAAAAAATCAACCTTAAGTTAAAGGACATCTAAAGTGGTGTGAAAATGTAAAATACAGGTTTAAGTGTCTCAGAGGCACTCAAATTAGAAGTTGACTTTTAAAATGCCTGATTTAGATATATTGGATAGTAAGGTAACTGTTCTTAACTTTTTTCTTTTCTTTTTACATCCTTTTCTCATCTGAGTTGACGTTTCATTTTAGTAGAGTGTACAGATTATTTGAGAGATAATGGCTGATGGGGAGGGATATTTCCTGCCACTTAGTGGCTACAGAGGAGTAAAGCCCCCTGGGAGTCTATCAACTTTTACTGCTATTAGTTAGTAAATGAACAATTGGTTTCTATGCCTACTCTAAGTAAAGTATTTCATTGCTTTAAAAGGCATTAAGATTCAAACAGAATCTTTAAAGAATACTCTCTCAGTACTTTCCTTAAATTTACGATGCACCCTGGTTTTATTTCCTGAGCAGCCAGCATACCTTTAGCATGAGGGCTTCTCCTTTGTGGTACCTTAAAATTAATTTTCTTAGTTAAGATATAATTGACAAAATTGTAGATATTTAAGTTGTGCAATGTGATGATTTTATATTCATATATATTGTGAAATGATTACCTTTGGTGTGTGCTAATGGTAGGAAGGAAAATTTTACTACTTTACTTTTCAACAATATGTAACAAAAATAAAGAATTATTAATAATTGGAGAAACCGACCAAATCAAACCACTATTCTCTCTGTTCAGGAACACTTTCTCAAGAATGAATATCTAATTCTGGTTTTAAAAGTACATTTTTAGTGTTTCTCACTGTGAAACAATATTGTTAACTGTGGTAACCATTCCATATATTTTATCATAGTTGAGCACAAGCTGTCCTTGGCAATTCTTCACAGTTAATCTGCTGCATTCCCACAGGTGTTTTTCTCTCTTTCTTTTGATCTTTTTTTCTCTTTTGATCTTTTGATGACTATAGACCACACTGTATTTACAAATCCATGAAAGTGTATATACCGTACACAGTGTTCATATTTGCAGATCAGACCTGGTAAAGACTGTAGCAGGTGATGTTTTTTATATTCGATTATTATTCATATTGTTTAAATCATTAGAGGACTCAATCAAGGGAGAAGCAATTGACTCTAAGAGAAGCAGTAGGCAGTCTTTGAAGATTCTGGGGCTAGTGAGTTACTACAGCAGCAAAGGGCTAGCCCCATGTGGTATTGTGACCCCAGTCCATGACATCTGAGTCCCAGTTAAGCCATGGTTGTGGTACAAGCTCTGCTCCCTGTTTCTTAACCCACCCACTACCACCACCACCACTACCATACCCACTAGTTAAGACTGGTTTTGTCAAGTCAGATGTCACAAGAGGAAAGCAGGTCAGAGAATACCCACTGATCTACTGGTGTCTGGGAAGGGACTGTCAGGTAAAACTGGTATTACATTGTCAGATCCCATCTGAATTGAGTACAAAATTTAGTCAATCTACTGCATAAATATGTATGAATTATGTATATACTTTGTGTATGTCTTCAAATAAGTAACAGGTGAAATCATCAGGAAAACAAAGTGATTATATATCATACCACAGATATTTTTTACATGCTAATTAGAAAACAGACACTCCCTCTAAAATGTTGTTAAGACATGTTTTGGGGTTTGTTTGTTTGTTTCCCCTAGTTAAGTTTTCCGCATCTCACAAATTGCAAGCACAATCTCCTTTCCTATTATATGTGTGGTCACCACATGCCTTTCTGGTTCTTACGAGAAGTCAGCTTGCTTGTGATTACATGCTTAAGCTTTTTACCTGATATACCAAAAGAACATCATGTATTGCTTTGAAGCATCTATGTTCCTACTCTTATAATAAGACTGCGGTAAGACTGCTTTTAGATCTCACGATTCTGACTCAGAGTAACATTTTACGTTCTTCTGCAACTTTAGTTTTCATGACCTGGACTAGAAATATTTTGTTATATTTTATGTATTTATTTTCTAAAGTCTGATCTGTGAATCTTCTACATACACCATCCAACTCCTATGAGCTCTTAGAGTATTTACCTACATTTTTCCCATTTATGAAAATCCTTTCATTTTTTTTTCTACTCTTTCTACCTCTCCTCGTTTACAGATTCTGCTCCTTATTAGACTCTGAACTCCCTACAGTTAGAGATTGTAGTCTCTTTCCCCTCAAAAAAACCTACAGTTCAGGAGTGCTGTGTGTTGGTTAAGCGTCCAACTCTTGGTTTCCACTCAGGTCGTGATCTTAGAGTTGTGAGATAGAGCCCTGCATCAGGCTTAGTGCTCAGTGTGCGGTCTGCTTGGGATTCTCTTTCTCTTTCTCTCCCTCCCCTCCTCCTGCTCATGCTCGCTCTCTCTCTCTCAAATGAATGAATGAATGAATCAATCAATCAATCTTAAAAAATGCCTACAGTTCACTTAGCGTGAGCACAGTGACAGGCTCGGAGTTAGCATTAGAAAAGTATTTAATAAATAAAAGAACATTATATTAAATCTGCATTGCCATCTGCACAGTCCTTAAGTAAAGGCTTTTAGAACTGTATTGCTTTTTATTGACCATTTCCATTTCTGACCACTGCCAGCCCAGTTCTGTAATGTGAAAGAAAATTTAATTCTATATAAAATATAAGGTTTCGAGTACTAAGCTGGTTTAGTCCATAAGTTTCAAATGCTCTAAAATGGAAATGTTGTGCCAAAACTGTCATGTTCAATTTTAGAGTGGTAACAGTAGATGGGAATTATATGCATCTTGGCAATCCCTCTGCCAATTCAACCAATTCTTTTCCTGTAGTTTCTCTTTGGCCACATAAATTTTTGCTCTAAAGTCTTTAAATATTTTTTGCTGCCTACTAAGTAATGTTAAACACCAATATCTTCCCACTTTTTCAACTACTGCACTTCATTTAATGGTTGAATGGCTGAATCCAGATATTTTACAGATAGTCCAGATTTATGTCTTTGACTTCTGCCTCACCTACAATTGCCAGTGCATTAGTCAGAGATAGGTTAAGTTCTTGCAAAACGGGGGTTCTGAATCAACATGCCTGAATTAAAATAGAATTTTATTTCCCAACCATGTAATGGTTGAAGTGAGCTTGACGAAATGAGCTGTCCAGGTCTGAACTTTCAGGGTTATTCTCTCAGTGTTTTCTATCATCAGTTGTCATTTCCTACCCAGCAGGAAGGATTGAAGAGAAAGTCTAGGATATGCAGCTTACCCTAGAAGTTATCTGGAAGTTGTCACACATGACTTGTGTGTGTATTTCACAGACCTGAACTCAGTGACATGGCTACACCTAGCTAACAGGGAGGCTGTGGAATGTCATCTCTAATGGGAAAGGATTAACAGTAAAAGAAAGAAAGCAAAGCCAGGTACCAGGAGGAAAATATTGGTAACAACTATGTCTGTTTCATCCGTCTAAGTGTCTCTTGAAATTATTCCCTGTGCCCATGGATAGGAATTCTTGTCAATTCCCATTAATTGTTTGCCTTGCCTTCTGTCTTGTTCCCTCCCTAATATCAGATTACCCCTCTCTCCTCTCTTCAGAGTAGAACTGGAGCATCCAGTATCTAAGGTTCTGGATGTAGGAGCTTGAGGGAATAGTAGTTTGCTAATATCTAAGAGGAAATGTTGGAGGTCAGATCAAAGAAGAACATCCACATAGATTTTTAAGGAGAGCCTTCCTCTGATGACAAGTCCTATTTTTCTAGTGAAATCATTTAGCATTATCTTCTGTGAAAACATTTTTTTTTTTTTTTAAGTTATGGATCTTTGATCAGAGGTCCAGATAGGTAATGTGATTGGTGGGAAGTAATTAGAATTTATTTGCTGTTGGGTGGCTCAATTGATTAAGCACCAGCCTTCAGCTCAGGTCATGATCCCAGGGTCCTGAGATCAAGTCCCACATCAGGCACCCTGCTCAGCAGGTAGTCTGCTTCTCCCTCTCCCTCTCACCCCCCCTGCTCTTTCTCTCTCTGTCTCTCTTTCTTTCTGTCAAATAAATAAATAAAATCTTTTAAAAAAAAGAATTTACTTGTTGTTCCCCTTAGTTGAAAGAAAATACTCTCTGTATTTGCTGTATTGCTTTTTATTGACCATTTCTATACAAGGTTGTATTTCCTCTAATGCAGAAAAAAAAAAAAGGCAAGTATGATTAAATGCAAAGTACCTTTCCCTGGAATAGTACTAGAAATGATGCCATTGCTCGATTCATGTAGCTTTTAGTCTTGGAAGCAAAGAAAATAATCTCTTTAGCATTAGTATCTCTAGGAGAGTTACAAGATGGTGCACAAAGTAAGATTTGCCAGAAGTGCCATAGAAGCTTTATGCTTTTGAGTTTGTTTCTTGACAGAAGAGATGGTTGAGCTCCTTGCCTGGATCATAAGCAGAGATGGTGAATTGCACTATTTTGTTAAGTTTTTTTTTTTTTTTTTTTAATAAGAGATCCTCGATACTTTTTCATACTTGCAAAATGAAAACTTTAGTATTCATTTTTCTTTCATGTATATATTCATGGCATTCACAAGTGATTACAAAATTTTTACTTAATATTTTGCTCACATTTAGAATATCTTATAATTAAATTAATAATAATAATATAGCATACAAATATACATGGTAGAAAGGTAAAGAGTCTTTATAAAACCATTTTGCCTTTGTAGTCATGTAATTTCTTCCAAAAGATGATGCTTTCCTCAACATTCTTCCATTGGAAATCACCTGGCTTTTGATATTCTACTCCCAAGCTGCTTCCTCTATCAAGGAAATAATGACCTTTGCCAGAAATATTGTTTCCCACTTCTGAACATTTATAGCTGATTTGTCTCTTCAGAATCTAGAGATTATGGCCTAATACACATTTTTATTTCCTCCTTTGGAAATAGCACAGTTGATAATTCATTGGTCCATTTAATAGTTTTAAAAGTAATCACAAATAAAAAAAAAATCTTTAGATTCTGAGTGAGGTAGACTCTTTTTTTTATGTGTAGTTTGTGTGCTTTGGATACTTTTATTTTTTTATTTTATTTTATTTTTTTTAAAGATTTTATTTATTTATTCATGAGAGACAGAGAGACAGAGGCAGAGGGAGAAGCAGGCTCCCCGCGGAGCAGGGAGCCCGATGCGGGACTCGATCCCAGGACCCTGGGATCATGACCTGAGCCGAAGGCAGACGCTTAACCGACTGAGCCACCCAGGCGTCCCTGCTTTGGATACTTTTAATCAGTATTATTCTTATTGTAAAATAAGGATAATTCAGTAAAATTCAATATTATGTTTTCATGACTGCTTCATTAGAAACAACATTATTGATTTTAAAGTTATACTGTTTAAATATGCAAAAGAAAATATTAAGTACCTTGACATTACATAAATCTGTAATTTTATTATTTTGTTAGGTTCTATTATTTGATAGTTTGATTTACTAATGACTTAAATTTAGTATATATATATATATTTTCTACACATAATCAAATAACAAGTAACAAATATGTAAGTCTTTTTTTTTTCCCCTCCATATCCTTCTTTTAAGCTCTTTATATTAATTTAGGAATTAACTGTATGCTAATGTGTTTATTTTCAGTTTTTTGTTTTGGGATATTGTCAATAAAATAATACCATATCTTTATCTGTGTTTTCTGAACATACGAGGTAAAATAAACTACATTTAAACTTGGCTGGATTATTTTTTATAATGGATATCCTCTGTCTTGTTTTATTTTTGAAAACTAACCATCTGTGTTAATTGTGTTGAAATAAAAAATCTTTAATTATGTAATAATTAAATCTATATGATGTCTATATCTACCTCTGTGTGTATCACATATATTCATATGTATATATATTCATATTCACATATATATATATCTCAACTAAAATGTCAAAATAATATAAATGGGAAAAAATATGCCAGGGAAACTAAAGGCTCATATTTATAAAAACAAATGCAACTTTATTGTACACTTTAATTGGAAATAATTAGAATATTTTATTTAATGAATAGCTGTTACTCTAATCAAATGGCTTTTAAAATAGTTTAAATTAATACATTTTTATATTTTATTTGAATAAGGTACTCTTAAAGTTCTACTCATAAATAGAGGGAGTGATAATGGTAAAAATGTACTCATTCAAAATATCAAGAGAGGCAAATATTTGAAATAAAATAAAATAAATATAATGAAAATATAATATTAAGTTATGACAGATTATTCCTTGTGTAGATATTAATAATAGTATAATAATAACAAGCAGTTTCACAGAGTTTATCTAATGCCCATAGTATTATAAGTTTTTTATGTATTAATTAGTAACAATCCTGTAGGGAAGGCCCAATTATTATCTCAGTATGTAGGCAAGGAAACTGGGGCCCAGAGTTAGACAGGTGGTATCAGCAGGATTCTCTCTAGTACCGGCATTTTGGCTCCACTATCTTGTCCTTACACACTGCGTTATAATAATACTATATTATCCTGTACTATATACTATACTAAATACTATTTTTGGGGTATCTAATATATGCCAGACACTTTAAATATGTTATCCCATTTAGTATAATCTTTAAGAAGTATTTTAGTTTTAATTGTAGTAAAAAAGACATAATGTAACATTTACCATATCTGTTTTTAAGTACACAATTCAGTAGTGTTTAAGTATATTCACACCATTGTGTAACCAATGTCCAGAACTTTTTCATCTTGCAAAACTGAAACACTATCCATTAAACGACAACGTCCCATTTTCCCCTCTCCCAGCCTCTGGCAATTACCATTTTATTTTCTGTTTCTATTAATTTGACTATTTTAGGTATCTCATATAAGTGGAATCATACAGTAATTATCCTTTTGTGACTGGTTTATTTCACTTAGCATAATACTCTCAAAGTTCATCCATGTTGTTGCAAACGGCAGGATTTTCTTCCTTTTTATGGCTGAATAATATTCTGTTGTGTGTCTAGACCACATTTCTTTATCCTTTCATCTATTGATGGTCACTTGGATTGCTTCCACATCTTGGCTATCATGAAAAAGGCTGCTATGAGCATGGGGGTCTAAATATCTCCTCAAGATTCTGCTTTCAATTTTTTGGATATATGCTCAGAATTGGGATTGTAGGATCATATGGTAATTCTCAAATTTTTATAAGAACTGCCCATTTTTCAATTGAGTTTTTTTTAGTATAATCTTTTAAGAATATAAAAGTAGACATTATTAATCTACTTTTATAAATGGGATAGTTTAGTTTCAATAAACTTAATTAATCTGACCAAGATTAGTGAGATTTGAACCTACTTTCTCTAGTTCTGAGGATCATGTTTGTTTGTTTGTTTATTCTTATTTATTAACAGCTGGGCACTTCGAATGAGTCATTACAAACAACTCAAACTGTTTCTCTCTCCTTTGAAATGTTATATTTGGTTCTTTTAAATGGTCACAATAACTGTCTTTATTTTCATTTCTCTAGACCAATACATTGATAACGATTTGGAATTTTTATTAGTTATTGAAGGAGAGTCACGTATACAAGATGGCAATGATTTCACTATAATTTGATAATTGTATCTTGAAGCTACAATAGAAGACTTCTAGTAGTCTGCCTTTCATTAGTTTTAGAATAAGTCATATTAGTGAATAAAAATCCAGTAGTTGCATTGCACAGTATTGTTCAAAGAATAATTTTTATCTTGGGGCCCCTGGGTGGCTCAGTTGTTAAGCGTCTGCCTTTGGCTCAGGTCATGATCCCAGGGTCCTGGGATCGAGCCCTGCATCGGGCTCCCTGCTCAGCAGGAAGCCTGCTTCTCCCTCTCCCACTCTCCTAATTTGTGTTCCCTCTCCTGCTGTGTCTCTCTTTGTCTAATAAATAAATAAAATCTTAAAAAAAGAGAATAATTTTTATCCCTATAGGCATACTACATATGACAGTTGCACACAGTGGGCATTTTTATTAGTGATTTTTTTGATATCACAATGAAATTCTGAATATCTTAGGTGGCAGGAGTGGCTGTTAAGAGGACTACTAATTATTACAAGGGGTGTTACTTGGCTTAGAAGTACAACTATAGCATCTTTGGAAACTGTTAAGCGTCATTGTGCCCAACTTCCACCCCCTACAGTTGTGAATTTATTTTCAAAGTAGATAAAAACAGACAAGGAAAAAAGAATTATTTCTTACAATTAAATACCAGGAATTCACACGTTATTATCAAACATAAACAAGTGTAATCAGTGTTGAATTGGTGCTGAGGCGGCCTGCCAATTTCTGTCCATAGTAGATCACTCATTTTTCTGTGTGTTCCATGTTGAATATCAAAGACTGTTGTAATTCTATTGACTTAAAAAGAAATGAAACTGCATCGTAACATCATAACATCGTGTTTCTAGCTTTTAAAATTATTTTGTTGTTTACATATATTCTGGAGACTTTTCCTTCTAGAACTTCATTAAAATTATTAAGTATGAATTATTTCATTGAAAGTGGATTCTCTGTTTTTAGAGTTTTGTAGCAGGGTTAATTAGCTGCCAGACTGAAGAAAATATGGAGTGAACAAAATTCAGTGATTTCTGTGTTTTGCACTGATTGAAGTCAAGTAATAATGAGCTTATTTGATGCTAGATTTTATACTAAATATTTATATGAAATAAGTGGTTCTATGAAATATTCTCTGATAAAAAATGAAAATAAATTTATATGGTCAATATTGGAACATGTTGAGTGTTCCAGATAATTCTGTAGGTTTTTTATTCTTAGCATAAGGAAAGGCCCATTATTTAGCAGGATGGAAAGAAGGAGAGGCACTAAAAATGCAACAACTTAATCTAATTGTGTCTCCAAATATATAAAACATTACAGGGCATTATCTTCCTGAATACACTAAAATGCTTAGTAGCTAGAGGTCCTAAATATAGTAATTTGATAGTCCCTTCATCACAGCTCTCTTTTACTTTTCTATCATCAGGCTACTTTGTGACTTTCAAAATATTTACATAGGGTACTCTAGGCAGGATACTCTGAAATATGAGCTTGCTAATTGCTTTGGCACATGGTATTAGCATCTGCTGAAGAACTAGTTTTAGAATATCAGGAGAATATTTATAGGCCTTTCACGGCATACAGTATAGTATGAAATTATAGGCAACCTCCTAGCCTTCCAGTAAGACTGTCTAAGGTGCCCTTGGCAACATCTGACACTCTCCATAAATGTCCCCGAGGCAGTCAGATTCATCTAAAATGAACATTCCTGGAGGCAAAACTTTTCTAGAACATTGTACCGACAAACATTAGGCTAGCATTACCTAAGAAAATTTTCTTTGACATGAAATACAGTTTCTTGGAGTTGAGATGTTATGTACTTTATGGTTTTAAAGAACTGTCCTACTTACAGAAACTGAATTGAGGCATACTTCACACTGGTAACTGAGGAAGTGCTTATTTGGAAGCTGTGGAATTTGAAAGTAACCTTAGGCAAAGTAATGTTTTTACATGGATCAACACATTTCAGTATGTTATTCCCAGACTTCCTTGTTGATTAAACATGCCAACTTTGCTCACTAATGTTATTGTCATTTAAAGTTATTTGTTTCAGAATCAAAAGGTGTTTTGTTTATTTCACACATTTTCCAGTAATTTTTTTTGTTTTTTTAAACATGGGAAAATTGCCAATGGAAAATGACATGTTTAATTCAAGTAACAAATTAGTAGTCAAGATAGGGGAAAATACCCTGCGGCATTTTGGGGGAATAAGAAATACTTGACAAAGAATTTAATTTTCAGTGTATGCCATGGATCAAGGTTTGAATATCATTGGAAACCACGGCAGTTTATAGGTCAGTGAATGAGAGCTGGAAATCTAATTTCGGAACTGCTTTGTTTTCTCTGAATAGCAGAGAGCCACCTGGCTTTTGCTGCCCAGAGTCCTGTGTTTATTCTTAGAGTGAGTGTCCCTTTATGGGTGCTGTTTGCTCTGACGTGTGGATTTGGGAGAGCACTAAAGGAAGCTTGCCATCAGTGTCAAAGGTGACAAAAGTTCCTCTGGAGCTACTCTTGGTACCCCTGGTACCAAGGTAAGAATTAGAATAAAACATCAAACAACGTCTAAGGCAAAATTAATATCCATGGGGACCTGGGACAGTTATTTGGCTGTTCACACACCATCATTTTTTAGTTAAAAGCAATTTGCCGACTTCTAACTGGTCTATCTGTATGTCCTTGAATGTCTTTTAAGTTTCCTGTCACCTTGGACTCCAAAAATAAGTTTTTGTGAACAGTCCTTGTAAGTAGTAGGTAGTTTTAGGATTGGATAGTCTTAGGTATAATTAAATCATGTTTGTTTTTAATTCTTCTACTTGAAGAAGTAATTTAATTTTTACTTTTTTGTTGTTGAATTAGATTGTGATGTTTCTGATTTGTATTTGTCATTGAACAAAAACCCTTCGTTATTGTATTTTGTGAGTTTAACTTTTTTTTAACTTGAATGAAACTATAAATTTAAATAACTTTCTTCTAGATGGCATGATAAGAATTCCACAATTTAATTTTTACAGTGACATAGCAATATTGGTATCACATAAAACTATCCAATATGAAAACATCTAAGATTGATTTTTAAAATGGACATAAATTATATGTTCATTACTAACTTTCTTTCTTTAGTAGATACTGGCTAAATTACATAGAAACCAAAATAAACTGTGTAAAGAACATATGATGATAGAATTATGTGTGTTATACAAATTTGAAGTAGCATATTTTCCAAGTTTTTGTATTTTAATATATTATAATTTTTAAAAGATTTTATTTATTTATTTGTGAGAGACAGAGATAGCAACAGAGATAGCAAGAGCGAGCACAAGCAGGGAGGAGAGGGAGAAACAGGCTCCCCGCTGAGCAGGGAGCCCGATGTCCCAGGGGGCCTGGATCCCAGGACGCTTAAGCGCTGAAGGCAGACACTTAACCAACTGAGCCACCCAGGCACCACAAAATATTATATTTTTTAACTGAAATAACTTTGTACATAAAATTGACCAGCTATTTGAAGAGATTCAGATTCTTTTTAACAGACTTTTTTTTCTTTTTGGAATTCAAATGCATTAATAAAAGGCAAAAAAATAACACCGTAAATTCCATTTCACGTTTAACAAATAGAATGTTTTTTAAATAAAACCTTTGGGATAATGGGATATTTGGAATAAGGTAATAATTAGACTAAAGCAATTTGTATATGTATATTTATTTTGGTCTAGAAATTTATTTCTATGCTCTGATTTTTTTATATTTATTTTAGAACTCCCTGTAGTACTGTTGTTTGATATTACGGTTTAATTCTACAACATAATTAATAAAGTGTTTCTACAATTATTAAACCAACATTTTTCTGAAGCTAGTCCTCTGGGCCAAAAATCCTTAATCATCCGGGAGTAAAGAAACTCAGAATTTGAGGACAGCCATGACCATTTTCCCAGAAAATCTCGTGATACCAGATACATGCAAATTTGCATACAATGTAGAAGTCATTCATGATTCTCTGCTGTGATTATTTATAACATAGATATGGGTGAGTTGTGCAATAGAGTCATTTCTATAGAATTTATGACAATCTTTTTTTTTTTAAAGATTTTATTTATTTATTTGAGAGAGAGAGAATGAGAGACAGAGAGCACGAGAGGGAAGAGGGCAGAGGGAGAAGCAGGCCCCTTGCTGAGCAGGGATCCTGATGCGGGACTTGATCCCGGGACTCCAGGATCATGACCTGAGCCAAAGGCAGTCGCTTAACCAACTGAGCCACCCAGGCGCCCCAAATTTATGACAATCTTAACTTGAAGCTGTGCAAAGATTTTTTTTTTTCATGCTCTTGCGATTACAGGAAATGTTTTATTGAAGGTATCTTGGTGTTTCTCTCCCAACTGTTCCCAATCAAATCACATGTAAGTCTTGTCAAGGTCTTCTCTGCAGTACTTTTCAAATCCACAAATTCATTCAAACTCACTCTTCCTTGGCTCAAATCATTAGCTCTCATTTAGGCTAGACTTATATAGGACTTTCATGTTTTCAGGCTTTTCCTTGACTGTAGCATTTAAAGCTTCATTGACAGATGAATTTCCCCACATTATAGCTCTGATTTTTTTGCTCCTATGTTCAAAAACTTCCATTCATCCTTTCATTTATTACAGAGTAGGACTGCATGTAACTGCAACTATAAATTGTCCTGTAAAAATCTGTGAATAGAATTACCCTCTGTGAGATAAACTGTGGAATTTCTACATAATGGATCCCTTCATACATTTGTATAGTCATCTTAGAGGGAGAGGATGTGAGTCGTAAGTCTGTTAGAGTTATTGTAAGCCGTTTGAATATCATAAAACACACTTGGAGGAAGCTTGTTCATCAGGAGTCTAAAATCAGATAGAGAAAAATAATTCATGTAGGCAAGCTTTGGCTGTGCTCAGGAGAGAGAGACAACAGTCACTTTAAAGTCGGTCTAATGTTCTGTAACATTTGGATGACAAAAAAAATCCTGTCTTTGATTCCATGCTCACCTAGCAAACTTCTGATTTTAATGTAGCCCAGCCTCAGGGAGAGAATGTACCAGTCACGCTAACGCGTGTTTTCTGCTGACAGAACCAGGTTTCTGAGGTGTCAGGGCTGAAGGCCAGATCCTGGATGGTGTTAAATTCATCAAGGTAATACCACAGTGTGAGGTCTTTGGGAGGTAGCTGGGATCTTCCTGGTAACAGACAGGTCTTGCCAGGAGCTTTCTATTTAAATGTCAGTACCAGATAAAATCCAAAAAAAATTTCCTATTCTCAAGTCCAAAAGCCCTTCATGTCCTGCCTCTGAACCATATCTACTTTCTCATCCTTATTTTTTCTTTCATGCACTTTTCACACTGGTCGAATTGAGTTATCATCTGTCTTCCTGCTACACCTTCTGCTTTTTGTGTGGCTTTCTCAGGAGCTGTGCATCTGGAATGGAAGTCCTTTGCCTGATTATTTATCTTTCCTAATATTTCTCATTTTTCATGGCCCATTTTATATTCTCTTTTATCCTAATCTCTTCTGTGATTTCCACAGTCAAATGTAATCTTTCTCTTCCCTAAACTCCTGGAACACCTTGAGAGGCAATCGTTAGCAGTGGAAAGAGTCATGCGTCCTAAGAGATCTATGCCTTGCACTCTAGGAGTGTAGAAGGAATACTCATAAAACAAATTAATATGTGGGTGAGTGAATGAGGATGTCACTGGTTCTCTTCAGATCTACTATAGGAATTAATATAGAAATCAAAACCCAGGTTAATACTATTAGTTGATATCACAACATTTTACCTTTTTTCCTACAGGTTTTTTTTTTTTTAATATGTCACTATGGATCCTGTGTTCAATTCCAATTTTGAGACAGTCTTTCTTAAATATCTGATTTCTATATTTAAGCTCTCATTTATTTTACAAGAACAATGTTGATTTTTACCACCAATTTTGAACTACAGTTTAAAAAAAAGAAGAAAAAGAATATTAACGAGGGTTTGCCATGTCATATGTGAAACATTTTTGCTCTTCTAAGCAGCCAACTCCTGATCTATAATTACTATGAAAATGTCAACAGTAGACTGCTGGATTTTTGCCATAAGTTGTCACAGAAATTAGCCACCTCACAGCAAGCTTTCAAGGCTAGGAAACGGAGTTTCCCCTGCCTGTTTTTGTGTAAACTCAAACTTTCTAAAAATGAGAGTCCTAAGGAAAGATTAGTAAACTGCCCTTAAGACCCAAATGATTGATTCACTCACTGTGTGTAATATTATATAAAAGGAAATATATAGAGATTTCTTTACTCTGGAAGAACATCTGTTGAAAGGAAACTTAACCTGATTTTATAATAAAAATACAATGTTAAGAACAATTATTTGGAAAACACCTGTTGAAAAGATACAAATGCTCTGAGATATATACTATGTAGCCTGATATTTTATTTTGTGAATTAAGAACATAACATTTTTTAGTACCTCAAATGAAATTTAAATTACAATTTCTCACATAAACCTCTCCTCCTTTTTACTTGTAATCTTAAAATGTTTATGATATGCATTCAGTTTAGGAGAATCTAAAATACCAACGAAAGATTTTTAATCTGTAACATAAAGTTACTTAAGAAAGATAAAGAAAATAACTATGGTTTGTGGATATTTTATATTTTAAACTATGTAAAAACAGTAATGACAACAGGGCGCCTGGGTGTCTCAGTAGGTTAAGTGTCTGATCCCAGGGTCCTGGAGCCTGCTTCTCCCTCTCTCTCTCTCTCTCTCTCTCTCTGTCTCTCATGAATAAATAAATAAAATCTTAAAAAAAGAAACAGTAATGACAACAAATATGAGGCAAAAACCAAGAATTATAGTCACTTTGTATTGAGTGGTTTTACTGTTATGCTTTGCTATTTTCTTAAAGTCATTTCTAAATTTACATCTTGGAAGATACCTTGAACCAACTATCAAGGAAGCAGTATGTATACCCTTAAAATTGAAAACAGAAATGAGGCCTTTGGACATAATTTGAAATCAAGTCATGCTCTAATTCCCGGAATATTACCATTGCATGTTATAGTGTAGTAGTATAGGATTAAAGTGCTTTGATTGTTATTGTAATAAAAATTCATAGTATTTGAATCATGCAGTCTTGCTGGCAGTGCAATAGATGAACTAATGCATGTGATGGAATGTCATCTTGAAGTTTATAATTTTTATAGTGACAGTTTGTTGTTTGTTAACATTATGATAGTTTATATTTAGTGCTCTTTGGTAGAATTTTTAAAGATTCAAGGATTAAATGCTTTATTTCTTACAAGTTCAGGATCTGAGGTTTGTAATACAAGGTAGTTGAATTTAGTTATATTGAAACCATAATGTTGTGATTTATAATTGTTTGTTCACAACCTTGGGAGTTCTTCCTGCTGAAATTCAAAACTGGCCCTGCACTGGCAGGGCAAGGAGATACTTAAGAAAAAGGCAACCTACTCCAATTTGTAGGTGGCAGGTTTAACAGGCAAGGGACTGACTTATGAGGCTTGTCGCAGGTGCCCCAAGACAAGTAGATTTTTCTGTATCTGTCTGTCAGCATCTGAAAAGCTGATTTTATAGCAACAGGAAGTAGAATGGTGGTGGCCAGCAGCTAGGACCTGGGAAATGGGGTGGTGTAGGTCAAAGGATACAAACTTTCAGTTCTAAGAAGAATGAGTTCTGAGGATCTAAGGTACAGCACGATGCCTATAGTTAATAACATGGTATTGTTTACTTAAAAGTTGCCGAGACTAGATCTTAAGCATTCTCACAAGAACAACGTTAACTACATGGATGGATGTGTTAATTATCCTGACCTTGGTAATCATCCCACAATGTATATGTATATCAAATCATAGTGTTGTGCACTTTAAATATATACAATTACATTTGTCAATTTTCTCCAATTACTCTTTAATAAGGTTTAAAAGAAAAGGGAGGGGAAAACGTTTCTATAGATGCCTTCACTGGGTTCAGTGGTGTACAAGGTGCAGAGGGTCTCAACAGCACATTACTCTCTCAAGGCTGCATCCTTGAATGGGCTCCTAGTGTGGGAATAGTTGATAGAATGTACGTTCTAAGAACAGGGGAGGAGGGAAAGAACTTTTGATGTCCTGGTCCCGCTCTTGGTTCAATCAGTGGTCATGTCCTTTCAATGACCTCCTCCAACAAATTGACACTGAAATTGATCATGGGGGAAAGGAGATTTCTATTTTCTTCATTGTATTTAAATGAATAGTTCTGGCAATAGTATTTATGTTTCAAACTAGAGCTCCAGTTTCTTATTTAGCATTAAACAGCAGCTGATACTAGTGGGAAAAAAACAGGACATAGAACAAAAAAAAGTTCTTGTTAAATATTTAAGTTTTCTACATTTTTTGAAGAGTTATTTTTATAATATCACTTAGAACATGTGTTTAGAACATGTATTTTTAAAGTTACCACTAATGCTGTTAAATGACGTGCAGAAAATAAATACTTAAAAATATCTTCATATAGACGCAGAAAAGATTTAAGAATGATTTCAACGTTTGAATACATTATTGTACATCTATAATATGGCAATATCATAGTAATTTCAAACGCAATTCAACAAAATTGTGTTACATAAAAATAATCAAATTCTAATCAGAAAAGAAGCAAATGAAAAAGTTTGCAATCTAACTACTGTTCAGGAAAAAAGAAATAAAAGAAGATTAGGTACCATTTTGTAAGTATCAGACAGGATGGCAAAATAATAGAAAAGGGAACATTTTAGTTAGGTACGATTTTATTTTCTTGTATGAAAATACTGAAAAACTTCTCCTTTTCCCATATGCCCTTAAACTTGATTAAATAAAGTCATGATATGTAAGGTTAAAGGTAGTTGTTTATTACTATTGTTATATTGTTAATAGATGCAACCATATAATTAATGGTTGCAATAGCTATAAATGAATTGGCTGTTTATTTTTAATTAGAGCTTTTTGGAATTTTACAGGAAATAAATTTACCTGTAAAATTGTAAAATAACCTCGTTATGACTCAATGTCACACAGAATGACATCCGTCTTTGCACAAGCATAGGACGAAATTACACGTGTAAAAAGCTCATTTTATGCCAAGAGTAAAAATTAGAAATAAGAATTCTCACATATTAGTGGCTGAGTTTATTTCAAAAAGCTACAGAAGAAGGGCAGAGCTATTTCCCTAGCATGGAACTGAGAGCCACAGGAGCAAATTTGCCATTTACTATGTTATCACTGAGCATAAACTGATACTATGCCATCTATGAAAAACCTAAATGATTCAAGTACATGCTGCTGAGAGCACTAAAATTACTATGAATTAACACCTGGAGGTTACATGTAGGTTATACTTCAGCATTTTCATTCACAGGCGGGGGTAATGGCCAAACTAAACATTTTTTTTTTTTAAAGATTTTATTTATTTATTTGAGAGAGAGAATGAGAGACAGAGAGCACGAGAGGGAGGAGGGTCAGAGGGAGAAGCAGACCCCCCGCCGAGCAGGGAGCCCGATGCGGGACTTGATCCCGGGACTCCAGGATCATGACCTGAGCCGGAGGCAGTCGCTTAACCAACTGAGCCACCCAGGCGCCCAATAAATAAAATCTTTAAAAAAATAAAAAAGAAGTACTCTATTTACTAAATTCTAACTATGAACATTTCTAACTTTTAGAAAGACAATCCTGAAACTAAAATGAATTTTTAAATAGCTGTGTAGGTTAATATAGCAATTTTTTTTTGTTTCATTTTTGTTTAAAAAAACTGTTATCAAATAAATAGAAAGGTAGGAACAATCCTAATATGATTTAAAGAGACTATTCAATCTATCTTAACTGTATACAAAGCTGGTTTAATTAAGTGTACTAAGTTGCCTGTTAAGATTTATAGTTAAGGGGCGCCTGGGTGGCTCAGTCATTAAGCATCTGCCTTCGGCTCAGGTCATGATCCTAGAGTCCTGGGATCAAGCCCCGCATTGGGCTCACTGCTCAGTGGGAAGCCTGCTTCTCCCTCTCCCACTCCCCCTACTTGTGTTCCCTCTCTCACTGTGTCTCTCTCTGTCAAATAAATAAATAAAATCTTAAAAAAAAAAAGATTTATAGTTAAACCCCCATTCATTAATTGTCCATTAAGAGACCATTCAAATAAGTATAAAAATACAGTATATATACTTGGTCTTTGACATAATCTAAGATAATATTAGCAATTGGCTCATTAGATTACATGGACAAATATTTGCATTTTATTTGAAGAAAGATAATTTGAAATTAGCTATCTCATCTAGGGAAAACAGAGTTATTCTCCTTTGCTCAAATAATTATCTATTTTAAGTGAAGAGATAATCAACATCAGAAAGTGTAGTGTCTCCCTTACTAGAGGGTTAGGCATGAAAGCGGACATGATTCCAAGGGGCTTCTTGGACTACATATAATACTATATTTGTGTGTGTGTGTGTGTGTGTGTAGCCAAGTTTATAAAAATGAGAAATAATTTATAAGAAAAAGTAGAGTTTATTTTGTGCTATTTTCTGAAATACTGATGAAACATGAATGAGTTTATTCAGAGATTCCTAGATTCTATTATTCAGAGATTCTTATGGATATCTGTTTCTAAAACAGATATGTTTCTTCTTATGCACCTGTTTCTGAAAGTTCTTCTTAAGTTCTGTATTAACATCTTAGGACAATCAAAGCCTGATGTTATTGATCTGATTGATTGCTGGTCCGAATACATTCAACCAAAGTCAAGCTAGAAAATGCTTCAATACACCATAACAGCAAGGACCTTATTATAGTCCATAAACATAGTGGAGATGTCATTTATTTAGTTCAATACAACATAATCTTGCTGTTGAGTATTGTCAGGTTAAATCTAGCTGCTGTAATGCATGTATTATAGGATTACTGTCATTTTGCAGCCAGACTCCCTGAGACTGAACCCTGACTTTACCACTTATTGATAGATTAGTTTGAACTTTGAATCTGCCACTTACCACTAAGTGACGCTGCAAATTATCTTCTGTCCACATTTTCTGGCTCTGTAAAAGGGGGATGATATTAACCTACTGCATGCTGTTGTATTGGAAGGTTATATATTGATACATAGAAGTTCTTAGTTCACATTGGCATGTGCTAAGTACATGATACATGTTAATTATAATTATTTCTATTGTCAACAATACCTTGGTATTTAAGTTTATAATTTAAGTTGAACTCTTAAGAAAAATTACTCACTGTTCAACAGCTGAACTTACATTTAGAGTAAGCATTTTGTCTAAAATATGTATGATTTGGAATTTTCCAACAAATCACAGGCATCTATGCAATAACACAAATTTTATCAGATATTAAGAGCAAAAATATGTATAAATTAAAAGCATTTTGCACTTACCTACATGCCCTAGAGATAATCACTAACATTTCTAAGACTCAGCTAGCTAGAAAATGAGAACAATATTTTGTCTTTCAGGAAATCAGAGGATTATTATAAATATCAAATGATCAAATGCACATGTAAACCTTTGGAAAATAATAAATTGCTAAAGCATGGTATCATTTCTAAGACAAACAATTTTCTTCCATTTATAAATTTGTCTCTCTTTCCTAAATATACACATTTACTTTTCAATATTTGTAAAATTTATAATAATCATTGAGACTAAAAATAAATCAAAAAAATGAGGAAAAGACTGCTTTGTTTTTAAATAATTATGCATGCCATTTTTAGCCCTCCACCCTAGTCATGTCGTCTCCTCCCTGAAGAATCTTTGGAATAGTTGAAGAGATTGACATGTTGAAGAATGATTAGAATGTATTGTGACAATGGAAGTAAGATAAGCACATGCAAATTATATCTGTAGAAGTAGGTGATTCAATAAAGCCCTCACAGAGTCCATGACACCTAATCTGGGTTTTGATGGATTAATAGAGTTTGCCATTTGGACAAGTGGAAGAAAGCATATGGAACAGGGACCTGCATACACAAAGCTATAGAGGTATGAAAAGGCACAGCATGTGTCATAACTGCAAGAAATTAAGTATGGCATAAATGAAGAGTGAATGATAGGGAATCATGGGAGATGAAACAAAAGTATTAGGACTAGACTTAAAGGTATTTCTAAAACCTGCTAAACATCTTGTCCTTTATAGACAATGGAGGGTTCCTACAATTACCACTTAGCAGTGGCTGCTTGACTGATTTTTATGGGTGTCCAAAGGGTCAGAGTAAGACCTTTGCAGATCTTAATCCCTGAATGGCCTCCTTTATTTCCCCATATGCAATTAAAAATAAAAATGAGAGTGTGGAATTAGGTATAAGGAATTTCAGTGAAGTTCTGCCTCCCCCCATGATATCTGCTTTGATTTAATTATTTCAGAAAAATTAAAAATGCAAAATTTTTAATTTTTAAAATTTTTAAAATTTTTAAATTTTTTTAAATTTTTATTGTGTTGATACCTCTAGTTTTCTAGGGTTCTAAGTGCATGCTTTATCTCAGGTAATAAATTATTAGTCTTTCATGTAATGGCTTGTGAATGCATTCACATCTTATAATCTGCCTACTTAGTGAGAATGAAGACTGGTGTAATTTTGTATCCTAAACTGGGCAATAAGAAATCTCTAAAAAAGAGGGAAAAAAAGGGAATATTTTGAACATAAGGACTTACATAGACTTGAAAGTTTTCCTTCTAGCCTCCAAGGACAGAAAACACAATTTAATTGCCACATTATATCAGATTGCAAACTTAAAAATGTTTGCATTAAGTTTCTTCGAAATAACATTTTTCTTTAAAATTCATATGCCTTTTGAGTTCCATTCTGGTACAAATGACAAACACTACCCATGCATCAAAACCCAGATTAAGTATCATAAATCAATCACTATTTCAATTTAAAAATAATATTTTCAAATACCTATTGCTTGGAAAATGAATGTGTTGGGAGTTTAGAAAGAAACCACTACTTTTCCAGTGACAATGAGCATCCTACAGAATGTCATCCAATACATGGACTTCCATCTGGTGAGCACAATGTTAACCAAAGCTAATTTCACTTTCTCCTTATTGAAACTAAATTGCTGATGAACTTCTGGTTTCAGTTGTAGCTGTAATAGTTGTTTCACAGCAAATGAGAGAGAATAATCTGAATCTAACACTTCTGTTCTTATGCTGTTATTGGTATGTTAAAATGTCAAAGAGGAAATTTAGTTGCTAGTGATTCATATGTAGAATACAAATGAATATTAACTAGTGTATATCATTTTTAAAAATTGTAATGTATAGGCTGTTGTGTTTAATGTTTCAAGCTTTTAATACATCTGCCTTGTTAGGATACTGCTTTAGATTCTTATTACTTGTAACTGCTATAGGAAAGAAATTTTCTTGGCAAAATAGCAATAAAATAATCACTATTCATTTTAATAGGTAAAGTTATGCTAAATTTATATAAATATTTTATCATATTTTCAAGAAAATCTAAATTGTCATTTGACTTACAAGCATGAAGTAATAAATATATTTTTCCATTTCCAAAAATGTGCTTAGTTCAAAAAGGTATAAGAAGAAAAAAATTTATATAGATTCCAGGTAAATTTGGAAAATAAAGTTCAGAATTTGGAAATAAAGTTCAAAAGTAACATATTACTTTGGGCAAATATCTTAAATTCTGGTAGGACTCAGAGGTAACCTGTCTCACTCTGAAGCCCAAGATCTTAGTCACTGTTCTCTACTGACTTCCTGAAATAGGTTGAATTTCCTGAAAAGTAAATGACTTGAGTCTCTAACCATTTGGAACAAAATAATAGCTCCAAAATAAAATACCTACATTTCGTATTATTCCTGCTCATAGAAAGGAACAACTATACATATAACAGCAAACGACAAATAATTGAAAAAAATGTTACCTCTGTTGCTATAACATTTTAATTTCACTTAACATTCAATAATCTCTATGAGATTGCCCCTCACCATTTTTTTTTCCCCTACTGTGTGTTAGGCAATGGTGATTCAAAGACAAATATTTAAGAGCTCTGCCTTCTTTCTTCTTTTTGGTCTAGAAATGTCTCATTGTGGAGGTTCCTGTGGTGTATTAGGAAATGAGAATGTGTTTATTTGGTGCTTAAGGATTGAAGTGTGGGGTAGCATTTAAGTTAGAGGGAGCAGTGAATAAGAGCATAAAAACTCCAGGAAAGTTCAGAAGGTCATTTACAAATCAGGCGTCCTATGCTTCATATTAAGATGTGTTTGCATTCCTTCATCATAAATTAAATGAAAGCAGCATGGCTCAAATTTTACTGGTTAGGAGATGCAATCTAGAACTTAACTTTTATTATGTAGTAAAATATGAGTGATCCCAAACTGATAAATATATATTAACTTACTGAAATAGATTTACATTTATATTAGCCATTGTTCAAAAATGTCTAAAATGCTTCACAATATTTAAAATGACATATTAAAATAAATATTTTTAATAGGGCTATAGTGGGTGATAACTGAGTAATTTTGCTCATTGATTTTTATATTATGCTCATCACTAAAGTATTTAAAGGTTCATATAAAAAAATCACATGCAACCAAATACCTACCACATAGTATAATAATTGAAAGATAATTATTACTTTTATTTTCTTATATTAGTTATAGATTTCTTTATTAGAAAGCAAACCAGGGCGCCTGGGTGACTCAGTTGGTTAAGCAACTGCCTTCGGCTCAGGTCGTGATCCTGGAGTCCCGGGATCGAGTCCCGCATCGGGCTCCCTGCTCAGCGGGGGGTCTGCTTCTCCCTCTGACCCTCTTCCCTCTCGTGCTCTCTGTCTCAAATAAATAAATAAAATCTTTTAAAAAAAATTATAAAAAAAAGAAAGCAAACCAATAGTGTATTAATATATACTTTATTGCATTCATATCCTTTTAAAATACATTCATAACACTATCACTCCAAAAGGGCTAGTACTTAAAAATTCATTTACTTCTATGATCAGGTCTTGATTTCTTTTGTCAAAGTAATAGTACCAGTTTACTCTGAAAGATCATAAGCAAATAATAGTGTATATCTAAGTAGTAAATCAAATCAATCAAGATTGTTGGCTGTGTATTTTCAGAAAATTTTATTTCAGAAAATAAAAATAACCTGAAGACAAAACCCATGGAATATTTTTGAATTGATAGCTGACCCCTTGGTTATTTTATTTTGATAATTTTCAGCCATACAACTAGCTCATTAGACTAAAAACCTGCCAAGAAGTCAAGCATAGGAATAGAACAAAATATATTGTAACTTAAAAAAGAAGAGAACGTTGTTAATATAAATGTTTGAGTTTTAAAATTGAATTTGATTATGTTGAATTGATGCAATATTCCTTTTAATCAAATAAGATCCCACATTTCCCTTGAAATATATTTGATTATTTACTATTTTTTTAAGAGGGAGAGAGAGAGAAAAAAAAATTATGTGATGGGGGAGGGGCAGAGGGTGAGGGAGGTAGAGAATCTTAAGCAGGCTCCATACCCAGCACAGAGCCCAACTCGGGACTTGCTCTCATGACCCTGAGATCATGACCTGAACAGAAATCAAGAGTTGGATGCTTAATTGAGCCACCCAGATGCCCCTTCACTGAAATATTTATTTTTCCTCAAATCTTATTAGTTACCAAAGCAAACATCTACTTTTGTTGAGGAAAGTGACGTGTTCCATTCCCCTTGATGAACTTTTTGAACACAATCATTTTATCTTTTTATGTTGTGTTTATATATTTTCAATCAACTGTTACCTAGTAGAAATAATTTAATTTTGTTTGCAGAAACAAATACCTTTTTTTCTGAATAAGTATTCAACTTGTATGTGGAACATATATAAACATATTTTAAAATACTTTTTAGAATTATAGGTACATAATGTAAACTTCCAACAGGTAGGAAGCTTAAATAAGTAGAAAAATAAAAACATTTTCTAAAGTATTTAAAATAACTAAAGCTGAAAAAAAAGTGCCATTTTTTTCCTTTTTTTTTCTCTTTAAAAACTGTTTTCATTAAGATCAGGCTAAGGTGCAAAAAAAAAAAAAAAAAGAAAAAAGAAAAAGAAAAGAAACCCAGGGGCACCTGGGTAGCACAGTCGGTTAAGTGACCAGCTCTTGTTGGCTCAGGTCATGGAATTGAGCCTTGTGTAGGGCTCCCCGTGCAGAGTCTGCTTGAGATTCTCTCTCTCTCTTCTTCCCTCCCCCTGCACCCTCTCTCTCAAAATAAATATATCTTTGAAAAAAAGACATCCGAAAAAACAGTGATTTTAAACAGAAGATTATTTCTCTCACACAGTCAACCAAGGACAGTCATGGTACCTGCACACTGAAGAACAAACTCTTCTTTCCTTCTTCCTTCTTTTCTCAGGGAAACCTTTCCATAAATATCCAAGCAGATTTCCTTTAGGTTTCAGTGACCAATATGGGGTCACAAATTTTTGCCATGGTTGCAGGGTCTATTAGTTTTGTCACTTATCTAACTAATGTTTAATTAGTATTTCACCTTGATTGTGAAATGTGCTCTACCAGAAAAGAAGATATTTGGCAGTCTGCATGAATGACGTCCAAGAGTATTTACCACCATTAGGTTACACAATTAAAAGAAAAATGAAATGTTTACTTATTTAATTTAAAAAACATTTCTCTAGAAAGCTCATCTGGCAGTTAATTAAAAAATGGAAGTGTTTTGCTTCTTTGATGTTGGATTTCTAATAAATACAAATTCTTTGTAGCTTTATATTATTGTAGTAGTGCTTTTCCTAAATGTTATTAATAACTAACGGTATATAGTTTCCACATATAATAATAAAAAAATGCAAATAATCTGTAATACCTGAAAAAATGTCTCTCTTATGAAATCACTATTTAATTTGATCAAATATTCTATAACTTATTCACATTAAAATAATAATATATCTTGCTTTTTACATTCAAGGATATAATTTTAATTTTCTTCTTTGTGCTTTTTCCTATAATTTCTAAATTTTCTATAATACATTATCTTTAAACATATAATTTGCATTTTGTGTAAAAATACATATTATTCAACTTATAAAAGCATTTAAAAAACAGGTAAGAATATAATTAGTGGTTATTCTTTGGGTGATGATGTTATGAGTAATTTCTTTTTTACTCTCTTCGCTTTTTCAAATTTTCTAAAATTAAAAATTATCTTTATTATAATTAGATTGCACTGATTTTTGAAAATAATGCAAATCAATTTAAAATGGTGCTGGAACAATTGGACGTCCATATACAAAACTATAAACTCAGCCTTCACATCATATTTTATACAAAAATTAGCTCAAAACGGATCACAAACCCAAATGTAAACATAGAACTAGAAAACTTTTAAAAGAAGACATAGGAGAAAGTCTTTCTCATCTATATTTTTTGTTTAATTATATATACATTGATAGTAATTTTGATATAACAAAACTATTATTTTGCAAATTTTATAGAGAAAAAGAGCAAATATAAGAAACTTAAAAATCTCAAATGAAATGTTGAAGGGAGAGAAAAAAAATCGTAATATTAAAAAACTTTCAAATACACGCCAAATGGCTTGGTATTTCTCTTCAGCTATACCTTAATATTGCTGCCTCTGGTTTTGAACTAAGAATGTTTGAATAAGAAACACACGAAAAAAGGCAATCTCCCTAGTTTTATTCATTAAATGCTTGTGAGACTGTTTCAGGAAGCGTTCTTTCATCAAAACTGTAAAAAGACATTATTTCATAGGCAGGAGGGAAACATGCATATCCCTACCTTTCACAGTTGATATTGACAGTATGCTCCCCCCACCTGCCCCCATGGAGGCTTGAGGGTTTTTTTAAAGAAAAAAAGTCATACACGTAAAATGATTTTTCATTTCTTAGAATCTCACATTCTAAATTTTTAGAAGAGTAGCAATAATGTTTCACAAAGGTTTACCCAAGGTCTATTAATTTCAACTATTAATCTTTTTGTGTGCAGTGCTTTGAACCTTAGCTACATAATGAAATCACCTAGAGAGCTTACAAAACACTGTAGTCTGTGTCACATCCCCAGAGATTCCAATTAATTATTCTAGTAAATGATCTAGGAGTTACAATTTTTAGGAACTCCTCCAGTTATTCTAACATGAAGCCAAGGTCGAGAATTATTGTTACAACACCTGTTTTTTGACAGTATGCTTTTTAAGCCAAGTATAAAAAATAGAAGAGAGTGTTACAAAAATGGATCTCATTGCAAATAATGAAAATTAGACTATTTGAACTGGTTTGTGGCATAAATGGTAGGATTCATGCGGTATCTCCAAATGCCCCAATGCATTGGTGGGAAAAAACCTCAGGTATATGTGCTTTTTTTTTTTTTTTTGTAATAGACAATGTCATGTTTATTTAAAATACGAAGCATTAACTACAACCACCGACATCAGTAACAAAAATTCCTTGTTAAAAACAAGTGAACTAAAAACCTTCCAAAATTGCATTTGATTCTTGAAAGTCTATTTTTAGTGAATACCAGCATGGCACTTCATTCACATCAAATAAAAGTCCGATAACATTTCTAACTGCCCACAAAACATGGACCCTTCCCCCAGGAATTCAATCTTATCACAACGTGTTTCAAAGAGCTCACTGGGAAGATTTATTTTATTTTATTTTATTTTATTTTATTTTATTTTTCAGTATAGTCAACACACAATGTTACATTCGTTTCAGGTGTACAGCTTAGTGATTTGACAATTTTATGCATTAAGCTATGTTCACCATAAGTCACATCACTATTACAATATCATTGACTGTATTACTTACTCTATGCTTTTCATCCCTGGACTAACTCATTCCATAATTGGAAGCCTGCATCTCCTTTTCCCCTTCACTCATTTTGTCCAACCCCACCCTCCTTCCCTCTGGCAAATATCAGTTTGTTCTCTGTATTTATAGGTCTGATTCTGCTCTTCATTTGTTTATTCATTTATCTGTTTGTTTAGATTCCACTATGAGTGGTATCATATGGTATTTGTCTTTCTCTGACTGACTTATTTCACTTAGCATAATACCCTCTAGGTTCATCCATATTGTCTCAAATGGCACAATCTCATCCTTTCTTATGGTTGCCTAATACTTCCTTATCCTTATCCATTCGTCTATTGATGGACATTTAGGTTGTTTTCATATCTTGGCTATTGTAAATAATGCTGTAGTAAACATAGGGGTACCTATATCTTTTCAAATTAGTATTTGTGTTTCTGTGGGTAAATACCCAATAGTAGAATTATTGGGTCATATGGTATATTTATTTTTAATTCTTAGAGGAACCTCCATGCTGTTCTCCACAGTGGTTCTACCAAGTTACATTCTGACCAACAGGGCACAAGGGTTCCTTTTTTCCCACATCCTTGCCAACATTTGTCATTTTTATTTTAGCCATTCTGACTGGTGTAAGGTAATATTTTATTGCACATGAAAAGATGCTCAACCTCACTAATCATCAGGGAAATGCAAATCAAAACCACAGTGAGATATCAAGTGTGCTTTTATGTTATCTGCTAACTAATTAACATGGTCACTTTCGCAAATCTGACTATATTTTATGTGCTTTGGATAAAGTGTCATGTATACAATATTTTTTTCTTTCTCATATTTACATATCTATATCTTATATCCATCTACATCCATATCTATATATATCTATTGGTTAAAACTATACCAAAATGATAACATGATTCTATTCATATAGCTTTAGTCAGAATGCTATTTGATTAGCATACATAATGGATTGCAGTTGTTTTATAACTGCAATTGGAACACAATTTGATGAAAATAACTTGTCTTAAGTGCACAGGCAGGATATGGCATCTAGGAAGAAAGTTTAAGACTTAATGCAATAATACTTGAGTTTTTGGATGAGGGCAACAAGTGAGTTCTCTAATAATGGTTATGAAATTATAAAATAACATTTACTCCCCCATGATTTAATAATTTATATTTATTTTTGAAGGCAAAATATATTGAATTGACCAAAAGATCAATAAATTCTGGCCTATACACTAAATAAAGTTCACAAGTTTGAACAAAGGTGAAGAAAAGTAATTATATTCTCATGAGTCTATGATAATGATATAGGGAATTGAGAAATTGTGCTAAAGAAGTCATGCTTAAATCATATCAATTGCATTTATTCTGGAAATGTCTGCAGGTACAACTCTAAATTTTTTTAGTCGAGATCATTAAAAGATATTCTAGTTTAAATGTCATTTTACCATATTGCTAAGTTTGAGTATGTCACATAACTACCTGGTAAAATGTTTGGTTTTAATTTCCAAAATGGGTGAAATAACGCTGCATTGGTCGTCATTGTCGGAGAAAAAAAAATTAACTGAATTCCTCTTCTGTTATAATTCAGAAAATGTGCTTTTAATATGAATATTATGCAAGAATACATTTCCATATTCCATTCATTACATACATTTATACAAATATGTCTACTAATTAGATAATATTACTCTTGCAAAACCAGGCAAGCATTCGTTTATTTCCAGTAATAGTTTTGGATTTCAAGTTAAGAAGTACATCAGATTCATTAAGGAAAATATGAGAGGTTTTGTGATCAGTTTTCATATTTATTTTTTTCTCAACTCTCATTTATTTTGTAGACATTTTGGATGCAGATTGTTTACTATACATTGCTCTTTTAAATGACCAAGAAAGATAGTATCCTCTTCATACAAAATGACTTTTAATCCATTAAAATGCTATAACACAGTATAGTCATTATATTCATCGTACTATTAGAAAAGAGAATTAGAAAAGAGTTTTGATTTTTCAGATCTTTTATGTTCTTACTTAATTCTTAAAATGCATTTTTATTTTCCCTCTCTTGGGCTTCTTTTTATACCTTTCTCTTCCAAGAACTTGCATTCTCTCTCCTTTTCCTCTCTCTCCTTGCTTTTCTCTTCATAGTGCCACCGAGGAGAAATTGCCAGTATCCCAAGGAGGAAGTTTTATTCAGCTCAATTGTCTCAAAGTTTGATAAGAAGCTTTAATAAACTGTGCAGCAAAGTTAAAATTAAGTTGTTTCATTATCGCTGGTGTGTCTGTGCAGAGCCACCGTAGGGTGGCTTTCGCAGAAGGACTGTTTTGGATGAAGTACCGTACAGTATACTCTGAAATAGGATCCATTTGATATCTTGTCAATTAAAAGTTCCAGGTACTTTTACTCTTAATAAAATCAATATTGTTATGTTTCATATGAAGTGACTTATAACTCAACAGAACTTCCAACTTGTTTTCTCTATTTCCAAGGTTAGAAATTCAAAGTTGCTGTTGTGGGATCCTGGGTGGTGCTGAAATCAGCAACTCTAGAAGGCAGCTTGCATCATTTGACCTCTGCTTTGTAGGATCTGCTGATTATCTGATGACCTTATTATCCATAGCTGTTATCGGTTGTAATATTATATGTGTGTTATTACAGTAAAAATGCTTAAGTATAAAATCTATGAAAAAGATATTTGTGGGGAATACTCTGTGGTGTATCTAGTGACTGACTCCATTGCCTTTTCAGTTTAGCATCCCCTGCTGTATTTTGCAGTTTGTAATTTCAGCCTGTGGGTTTAGTTGTTAATGAGATTGAATATGGCATCCTTAAACAACATAAAGAGCATATTTCATAGTTGCATTGTACCTGTTTCAGTAAAATTGACTAGATTCATTCTTCGTACTATTCCTATGTGTTTAGGCAAGGAGGAGATAACATTGTATTTCTTTGAATACATAGAAATTTCTAAGCGGATCACCCATTTTAAGCAGGATTTCAATCCATCAAGTAGATGAATCCCCTTTTACTTCCTCCTTTGCATCCTGAATTTTCAGACAGGCAGTGATTATTGGAAAAGCTTCATTGTATTTAACTAATGTACAGATGAACAAATACCATGTGCTGGTACTGATTTTGCTTTCTGAAGAACTATAGAAATATTCTTCCTTGGCCATATAATAATCACACAAATATATGAAGGCATTTATTATATCTTCTTTTTTCCAAGACAAACATTTACTCTTAAAGATATACCTTCCATACATTGTATATTATGCATGGTCTTTTTTTTTTTTTTTTTGGCATTCTTAGTAGTTATGCAGTCATTGTTATCCTTTGTAAAATTTCTCTATAGAGAAAATATTTCTTTTTAAAGCAAAGCTATACAAATACTCAGGGTTTAGAATAGAATATATAGTAAGTACAGAAAAGCACAGAGAAGAAAAAATATTGCCTATGATTTCATCATCCTGTGATAACCATGATTATTTGTATTGACACTTAAAGTTATCATTTTTAAAAATTTCATACAGGGACACCTGGGTGGCTCAATCGGTTAAGTGTCTGCCTTCGGCACAGGTCATGATCCCAGGGTCCTGGGATCAAGCCCCATATCAGGCTCCCTGCTAAGCAGAAGCCTGCTTCTCCCTCTCCCTCTGCAGCTCCCCCTGCTTGTGCTCTCTCTCTCTCTGTGTCAAATAAATAAATAAAATCTTAAAAAAAAAAATACATACTATAATTGGTTGGGTTCCCAGGAAGCAGACTCAGAGATCTGAAAGTGGGAATTCCGTTTATTGGGTAGTGTTTTTAGTAACATCACCTGTCAGGGATGAAGGAAGCACGGCTGGGCGGAGAGGGAAGCTGGCCTGGAATGAACTTGCAACAGAAGCCTCAGTCAATAGTTTGAGGAACCGTGGAGCTAAATGGCCCTTAAGGATTAAGCCACGTGAGGCAAGGGGGCCAAGACTTTGCTCCGGTGCATTGATTGGTTTTTGAATATGGACTGGCTCTAGGGATGGGATGTAACAGCCAGTTAGGCAGCTGCCTTGCATGGAAAGCAGCGTCTGCAGAGGGACTGACCTGCGGCCATCTTCAGCTAACACCTCGCAGCTGGGTAATCAGGGCCTGTGTCCTGAAGAGGCACGTAGGCAGCCGCACCAACTACACGTGCCCACAAAAATATTTAGCATTTTGAGGATCATAATTCATACTCTTCTTTGAAATTTTGTAAACCTAAAAATGATTTCTGTGATCGTATGTCTTTACAATTTCAGGCCACAGTAGATCTCATGCTGCACTCGTATAACTTGAATGCATTTTGAGCTTTTATGATCTGTGTTTCTGAAGATTCTGTACAAGTAATGATTATTTCATGTATTCAAAAATCTACCTAAGGGCAACACAATACGAATTATGAGATCTTCTACATAAAAAGTGAAGGATGTTTTTAGCTACTACCTAATATGTTTTTCTGGGCCTTCTTAAATTAAGACGCAAGTTTTAGGGCTATATTTTATAGTCCTGATTAAATAGGATTGAAATCTATTACTTTTGATCCAACTTACTACATTAGAGTCATTAATTATTTGAGTTCAATTTTGTGAGCTAAGTATGTGGCTGTCCAAAGTCTGTACTTGAATGGGCTGCAATCTTGGCTGTGAGATTTAAAGTGTGGTTCTTGGAGATTGAGCTGGGCAAAGGTAGAGTCAGTCACTGAGATGCAAGGCATGGACCCATAAGAGATCGAAAAGAAGGCCCAATTTATTTATTTCTGATTTATAGAGAAAAATACAAATAAAAACAATCACAAAAAATACTGTCTTCCTTAATTATTGGCTTTATTATGTAAATATTATATGCAAGGTCCTAATAGTAGATATATTCTGACATTGTATCAACTAAATGCAAATTTTGGTACTTCTGCATCTATTTGGAAATTTGGTCATCTTAGAGATGGGTGTGAACTGATTTGCTTAGAAACATCCATGAATGCTCACTTTTTTAAGAAGCTGTAAGGTGCAACGAGGTGTGAGTTTATTATTTTCTCCAGAAACTTTTGAGACATCTTCTATAACCAAATTACCAGACAGGACTAACACTTAGCAGGGTCCCAAGCCATTTCAGGGACTCTAGTTTGGTTTTGGGGATTTTGACAGGGATTGCCACAGAAATATATTTTTTTTGTTATGTTTTTTAATGCTAAGTAATGAGGAGTTCAAATTGCATTAATAAAGACCCAGTGGATCTCATCTTAGCCCCATTTTGATATTCTTATTTTCAAGAACAAAATATATTTTTCTAGATAGTTGGCTATAAATATTCATGATCTGATTCCAGTTATATTAGAGGGAATTTGGAGAAGCCATCCACATAGATTTTCAAAAATGTATAATGTAAAATAAAATAAGCAAAACACAAATGACTATAAGACATATTCTTTATTGAGACAGCCTGTATCAGCAACTTAGTGAAAGAGTTGCCAAGAGCCCTGCAAAGCCACTCAAAGATCTTCCTGCTGGCTGAGAAAGCCAGGTGTTAGCATTAGACTCCGGACTTTCGCAGTTTGCATCAGCCCTTTGTGGATGGTAATGGGAGAGCAATGTTTGTTTTAAGGATCAAGATGCTTCTTTGCAAAGGCCCTAAACGGGGGCTCACCTCATTTAGCATGCTTACATCTCAAGCATATCATTGAAATATAACATATAATTAGGTGAACTTCGGAATGGAAATAGTCAATTTGTGAATGAAAACTTATGTTCATCCTCGTTCTTAATTATTTTACTTCTATATAAATGACTTATAAAAATGTATTGCCACTTTGGTTTGTTGCTTTTTTTTTCTGATTACAAGCAATTAAGACATTAGAGTACAACCTTCAAATGATTTTAAAGAGATTTAACTTTCAAGTGTTTATATAGAAATATAAAATTAATGAACTATAGATTTCTCATACGTGAATTCCCCAAAATTTTTTTTCACTTTCTTTGTAAGTTCACTTACCTTATGAGTAGTAGTGGAAGATTTTGCGTATCATAAATTAAGGTATGTAACTTTAAATTACATTCTAAATTTTAAAACCGTTAGGTCTGTTTTGCCTTTAGTATCATTTTTAACAGCCCTGAGTATATTCCTAGATCTGTGATGTTGAAATCAATGAATTTATAAAGTTGGACACAATTCTGCCCTTCAGATAGATTTGTAACTTAACTCTACCCTTCTTAATGGTAAATTGGCAGTATGCTTGAAAGCCTTAAAAAAATGTGTCTAACATTTCATCCTAAGGTTCAAGGTTCCAGATTGGATAAATTATCATGGTTGTACAGTGAGCTTACCCAACTGTAGCAGACATACCTTAAGGAAACCGCTAATCAGTCACACCCTTGTATAATCCCCGCCCCGTGAGTACAGGTGGACACTGATGCGCTCTGGCTAATAATATTTGGAAAAGGTGGTAGAATGTCACTCCTGTGAGTAGGGTACATTTTGTGGCAACGGTGATTAGTCACTCTTGTGATTACCTTACATCATAGGAGACTCCATCTTAGCTGACTGTAGGGGGAATTTTACCCACCTTGAGGAAGTAAGATGCCAGGTTGTGAGAGGGCCTCTGAGTATCACTGCGGATCATGCCAACAGCCAGTGAATAAGCAATGACTTCCCCAGTCCTACAATAGCAAGGAACTGAATTCTGCCAGCCACCATTTAAGTTTGGAAGAGGATCCTGAACACCAGAAAGGATGCAGCTGGCTGATACCATGATCAGAGCATTTTGAAACCCTGACTTGAGGACCCAACTAAACTGTGCCCAGACTTCTAACACATGGATACTATAGGATTAATAAATGCTTATTGTTTTAACCTGCTAAGCTTGCGGGTAATGTATTAATCAGTAATAGATAACTAATATACCAAAGAAATTAATTATAGCAGTTTTATACAGTTCAAAAAGAAAAGAAACAAAACACAAGGAACTGAAAAAATAATAGCATATACTCTAGTATCTATCCATATATTAGAGTGCTCAGTTATTAAAGAAATGATATTGTAGTTTGGTATATTTTTAATTGATTAAAAAGAGGCTGCAAACAGTATGACATAATTTTTTTCTTAGGCAAAAATAGTAGATACACATACATTAAAAATGATAGAATATACAGTAATGTGGAGAATAGGTTTATGGTCATTTAAAATTCCATTTAGATGGGCGCCTGGGTGGCTCGGATGGTTAAGCGTCTGCCTTCGGTTCAGGTCATGATCCCAGGATCCTGGGATCGAGTCCCACATCGGGCTCCTGGCTCAGCGGGGAGCCTGCTTCTCCCTCTGACTCTCTCCCCTCTCATGCTGTTTCTCTCTCGCTCGCTCTCTAAAAAATAAATAAAATCTTAAAATAAAATAAAATAAGATAAAATTCCGTTTAGCTTATGAATATTTTTTATTTTTATTTATTTTTTTAAAAAGATTTTACTTATTTATTTGTCAGAGAGACAAAGAGAACACAAGCAGGGGGAGTGGCAGGCAGAGGCAGAGGCAGAAGCAGGCTTCCTGCTTGGGGAAGAATGATGCGATGCGGGGCTTGATCCCAGGACCGTGGGATCATGACCTGACTGAAGGCAGACACTTAACCAACTGAGCCACCCAGGAACCTCTAGCTTATGAATATTTTAAACATTTATATAATAATAAGATTGCCATTTGGGTAAATTCTTGGGAATGGGTTTACTGGATCATATGGTAAGTATATTATTAACTATGTAAGAAACTGGCTAACCATTTCCAGAGCAGCTTTGGTATGTTGTGCTTTAATTTCACCTAATTCAAAATATTTTTTTTTTTAATTTCCCTTATGATTTTCTTTTTAAATCATGTGTAAATGGAACATGCACAATTAGACATGCATTATTCATCTTTGAATATTTGGGGATATTTTCTATATGTCTTTCTGTTACTGATTTCTAATTTAATCTGTTATGTTCAGAGAAAATATTTTGTATGATTTCAATTGTCTTAAAGTTATTGAAACACATTTTATAGGTCTAAGATATGGTATATCTTGGTAAATCTCTTTGCACTGGAAAACTAAATATATCTTGCTATTTTGGGGTGGAATTTTCTAATAATATGCTAAAGTGATTGATAGTGTTTCAGCCCATGACCCAGAGCAGTCTTTTTTCCGTGCCTCACCCTTGCATGGCGACCCAAATCTACCTTATATTTGTACAGTATCTAAGGTGAAATAAAGTGTGTTGCGTGGCCTTGCCTGCTAAGAGTCATCTGTGTCATCTCCATGTAGGAACCAAGGTGCAAGTAGGTTTCTTGTCCCTATATCAATGGCAAATGAGTTTTTCCTACTGTCAGTTTAAGGTGGGTAGGCTGGTTTCTTTCTCCCCTTCCAAAGACATCAGTTCTTAGTCTGGTGTCAGGTCAGGGACTGGTTGGAGGGAGTGGAATTCCCAGCCTTTCCTTCAGTAGAGGTCATCTCATGTCCTTGTTCAGAAAGAATATGATCTGACACAGAACCATGTTTCATAGTCCCTTCCAGCAGCAGAAAGCTCTTTCCTTGTATGAGCACAGGATATAGAGCATGGGCAATCATTGTGGCAGTCCCCTAGTGGTAGTCAGTCCACACCTGTAGTCATGCAGAATCTGGAGCTCACATGTGCTTCCCTGGGTGTTCTTCCTTCATCATCAAATTTTGTTGGCCTTTCATGAAGCATCAGTCAAGGGCTCTCTTAGGACTCCCTCTGCTCCCTCAGTCTCTTTTGCGTGCAGTCAGTGAGGTCCTGGGGAAAGAGCTGGTGAGTAGATGTGGAATCATCTTGTTTCTGGGACTCTTACTGGTTTGAAACATGCTAATCTTCACTCAATCATTCAAAGTTTGTTAAAATTTATGTTGTCTTCTTTTTACCCACTTTTATGCTAGCTTCTCTTCTTTCCATGCTGTCAAAGGTAGAACTGACAAAGTATCTTGTCTTTCCTTGAAGAGGCTTATTATTATGGAATGCAGTTCTCCTGGTTGCCTTACAATCTCAGAACTCTCTGATGGATTAAAGTGCTTGATTTTATAGATTATATGTCTTATTATTATGGCAGTGACAGTGTTCCCTTGTGGCTTTCTACATTCTAAGCTGTAGTGGAAATTTATCTCATTTGTCAAAGATTGTCTGATACAAGGAAAAATGGATCTGCCTCCTTTATTATGGCTGCAGAGTACTCCATCATTTGGATATACCATCAGTTCTTTAATCAGTGAAATATTACTAGACGTTATAGGTGTTTTTCAGATCTTTCTTTTTTGTTATAAACAATGCTGTGATTAATTGTTTTATGCATTCTTTAATACTTTTATTGAACAGTAAGATACTATGTACTATTGAACAGTAAGATACTATGTATTAATTTTTCATTTCATTTCATTTCAAATCTCTTGATTGTGAACTTCCATCTTTATATATATTATTCTGATCAATAAAAAGTAAATCCCTTTTTATCAAATGATCAATCAAATGAAATGGGCATGAGTTTTATATAATGCTGCTTTGTGAACATTTCCATGAATCACTCTGATATATTAATTACTTACATGAATATCACAATACCGTAATGAGAACATTACATTTAATTCCACTATATATTTCTGAGTAGTTTTATAGAGGATTGCTTGAATGAAAATAACAACCCTAACTAAATGATTATTTTATAAAACAAAAGTCACTCTTTTTTTCTTTTGTAATTTTTTTCTTTTTTTTTTTTTGAATTTATTTATTTATTTAATTGACAGAGAGAGATAGCAAGAGAGGGAACACAAGCAGGGGGAGTGGGAGAGGGAGAAGCAAGTTTCCCGCCCAGCAGGGAGCCCAATGCGGGGCTCATCCTAGGACCCTGGGATCATGACTTGAGACAAAGGCAGTCACTTAAGCAACTGAGCCACTCAGGCACCCCTAATTCTTTTTTTTTAAAGACTTTATTTATTTATTTGAGAGAGAGAGGGAGAGAGAGCACGAAAGAGCAAAAACAAGGGGGAGGGGCGGAGAGAGGGGAAGCAAGCTCCCCACTGAGCAAGGAGCCCAATGCAGGGCTCCTTCCCAGGACCATGAGACCAAGACCTGAGCAGAAGGCTGATGCTTAACTGACTGAGCCACTCAGGCATCCCGACAAATTCTTGATTTATTTTCATATCAGCTAAATTTCCTACCTAGCATCACCAGGAGATACAAACAGAGCCTTATATTAGAATTTAGGGTTATATATATATTTTTAAAGATTTTATTTATTTATTTGAGAGAGAGAATGCACATGAGAGGGGGGAGGGTCAGAGGGAGAAGCAGACAACCTTCTGAGCAGGGAGTCTGATGCAGGACTCAATCCTGGGACTCCAGGATCATGACCTGAGCCAAAGACAGTCGCTTAACCAACTGAGCCACCTAGGCACCCTAGAATTTAGGGATATTCAACTACCAGTCCAGTTCCATTTCCTCACCTTTTCCTAATACAACTTCTTTTGTACCAAGAATCCTGTTTTCCTTAATTAAAAATGAAAGTTATCTGTAATTCTTGGAGAATTATTGAATGTTCTGAAAATCCCACATGGATAAATATTTTCATCCCTGTGGGAAGAACTGAGAAAACATTCCTTCCTTGGAAACTTTTTTTCCCAGGATTTATTTATTTATTTGAGAGAGAGAGAGAGCAGACACAGTGGGGGTGAGGGGCAGAGTGAGAAGGAGAGAATCTCAAGCGGACTCCCCGCTGAGCGTGGAGCCTGATTTGAAGCTCGATCTCAAGATCCTGAGATCATGACCTGAACTTAAATCAAGAGTCTGACGCTTAACTGACTGAGCCACGTATGTGCCCCTTCCTTAGAAACTTTTAAAAACATATTTAAAAAAACCCCAGCATCATAGATAGCCAAGTACACATGCACAACACTTAGAGGATACCCACTTGGCCAAATAGACCAACCAACTCAAATGTTATGAACAGTGGAGTGGAGGAGCAAGTGACTATATAGAAACTTTACTGAACTGTTTATTTGCATGATGAATATTCATTTTTATTGTTCTAAAACGTATGGAAATCCTGGAAAACCTTGGAATTACCTTAGCAAAAAAGCATAAATGTTCAATCTATACATATCTTGCTTAACTCTGTGCTGGCTTCCAGGTTTTAGTACAATTTGGAAATAAAACCTAATACACTTGAAACATTAATATGAAAATAATTTCAAGGACTATATATATGCATATATTTATTTATTTATTTACATATATATGTAATTTATTACATATTTATGTGTTATTTATTTATTACATATATATGTGTTAAATACATATGTATGTATTTAAATATTTGGGTCACAGGGACTAAGTTTAGGCTGGAATGGAAAGTAGACTATGAATAAGTGTGAATGAAAAAATGGAATATTTAAGGTGTTAGTTTATGGAAAACATGAACACATTAGTTTCATGATTAGGGAAGTAATATCATGAGAAAAGCGTTTAAGAAAGAGCAGTCTGAAAATCAAGGAGCAAGAACAAAATGAGGGAGGCCATCTGGCAAATTGTTGTTGGGTAAAAATAAATCCTGGAACCTTAAAGTTTCTTTCTAGAAAGAAATGGCAAAACGTTGTGCCAATTGAGTATGGAAGGTGAAACAGCAGTTGGAGCATGGTGTCCTAGATGAATGGTAAGTTCACCATTATAACTGAGGTGACATTTCATGAATGTTTTAGGGGAATGAGATGATCTCTGCAACTCTGTGAGCTGCATTTTTTTGTAACCTATTTTATAATTGTATATTTTATATCCTACAACTGGAGTACTATCTTGAATGGAAATTTCTTTTAAATATGAACAACTATTAATGAAACATGAAAAATGTAAAGCTGGGATATCTATTTTAAATCTAAAATAAACATTTGAATTTTTTATATTTATATCTTATTTTTTTAAAGATTTTATTTATTTATTTGACAGAGAGAGAGACAGCGAGAGAGAGAACACAAGCAGGGGGAGTGGGGGAGGGAGAAGCAGGTCTCCTGCGGAGCAGGGAGCCTGATGCAGGGCTCAATCCCAGGACTCTGGGATCATGACCTGAGCCGAAGGCAGACGCTTAACGACTGAGCCACCCAGGCGCCCCTATATCTTATTTTTGTTTTGCATTTATATTTTCATATGAACATAAGTTGAGTTGTAATATCCAGGTCTAAAATTTATAATTAATTGTTTCATGTGATTTTTATTTTACTGAAGGATGCTTATCTTAAAGAGAAGTTCTATATGCTATGGGAGTTTTCTAAATTATTCTCCCATATTTTTTCCTTTTTCCAATATCAATATCATATATTTTTATATTTTTAAAGAACTATTGTAAGATAAATCTGAGCAAATGGGAGGAGTGTGGGGTATATGTTATTTTTGAGGATGTACATATGTAATTTGGAAGTTGTAAAAATCATTTAGCTGTCCCTTTACTCTAATTAATACAGTAGTGTTGGTTAGTGTATATGCATCCAAATCTGGGAGAAAGGTGAGGGAAAGGAAAGATATGACATTTTCCTTTTTTAAAAATTTTTTTAAAGATTTATTTTTTAATTTATTTAATTGAGAGAGGGAGGGAGTAAGGGAGAGAGCAGGAAGGGCAGGGGAGGCAGAGGGAGAAGCAGACTCCCCGCTGAGCAGGGAGCCCAATGGATGCAGAGCTCCATCCCAGGACTCTGGGATCATGACTTGAGCTGAAGGCAGATGTTTAACTGACTGAGCCACCCAGGCGCCCCAACATTTTCATTATTATTTGAAAAAGGATTTTATTTTAAAAAGTTAATGGCTAAAAGCACTATTTTAAAATGATTGATTTTCCAAAAGCTGAACGCAGTATTAGTTAAATGTATTTAGATTTATCCTCAATCACCACTAAAAGTTTTTTCCTACACTAAGTGTTGTCAGGATCTAAATTCCGGTTTGTGTGAAGGGGCAGCTGTTACAATGGAGGACTGCCCCTTCCACGCTACTGGTTTAAGCTGAAATACGGAGGACTTCAATTTACCCTGGTTTTTCATGTTTTCTGTTATAGGTGCGACTTCACTGAATACTGTATTTTTTTAATCAGCCCAATTATTAGTAGGAGCAGGACCCACACAACAGATGGCATTTACACAGGGAATCTTTTTTTTTTTTTTTAAAGATTTTTTTTTAATTTATTTATTTGAGACAGAGAGAACGAGAGAGAGAACACATGAGAAGGGGGAGGGTCAGAGGGAGAAGCAGACTCCCTGCCGAGCAGGGAGCCCGATGCGGGACTCGATCCCGGGACTCCAGGATCATGACCTGAGCCGAAGGCAGTCGCTTAACCAACTGAGCCACCCAGGCGCCCTACACAGGGAATCTTGACTCATGGCCATGGCAGAGCTCTGAATACTTTAGAGTTGGTTCAGTGGTGGAAAAAGAGATGGGGAGGGAGGAAGGGCGGAGAAAGGGAACGTGAATTAAGGGAGAGGGCTGGAGAGAAAGAGTCACTGTTGTCACATGTCTGGGTCGAGGTGAGGCACCTGCTTCCAGGAGTATGAGTGCTCTTGGAAGCCTGGATGAGATGGCTGATTCATTTATAAAGTGTAGAGGATGTTACAGTAAAAAATGAATGTGTGATATACTTGTCAGCTGAGTTTAGCCAGTCTGTTAATATTTAATTAAAAGTGTTTTCCATTCTTCCGCCAACATTTCATGTCCTGATGAAAGTCCAATGCCTTAAGAAGGTTCTTAAGATTGCTGTGCATTTCCAAGAACCTGACATTGTCATGACCACTGCTGCATTTTAGTCTCTGCTTTCTGCTGAATTCATTTAACCTATTCACCTAGAGATAGAACCTAGACCTTTGATTTCTACGGTGCCACAATGCATAAAGCAAACAAAATATCACTCACACAGGGTTGGTGAATGTAGCGAACTTGTTGAAAATATGGAGGGTTTGTATAACACAGGTTCAAACAATTTAAAATTGAGTGTCAGACATCCCTGTTTTAAAAATAACTTCTATTTCCTTTTCTGCCGAACAAGTGTCCAGACTCAACTCTGTCCCTTCAACACCAGATTGCCATGTATTCCATATATAAAGGATGTTAACGATAGATTTTATTTTTTCCCTAGAAAAACTAAAATAACGAATTCTCTCAGCTTCCAAATGAAGAAAATTTTCAGGATTTTTTTCAAATCAGACTGTTCTCTTCCTAGGATGAAATCTGGTGACATCTGTTTTATCCCCCCCCCCCTTTTTTTAGAATTGTGAATTGTGATATAATGGCTAAGAGAGTCAGTCAGCCTGGTGTATTATTCTGGTCTTGGTTTGGCAATGCTAATACTCCTTTGTCTAATCTGTAAAATGGAGATAATAGGAAAATCCGTTTTATAGGGTGGTTATGAGGCTTACCTGAGTTAATTCTGGTAACATACCTACAGTGGTGTGTGTTTGGTGTGAATGCTCAGTAAAAATGACCTGTTCCTATGAATGAATATAGTTTTGGCTGGATACCGAAGAATGTCAGTTATGATAGGAGGGGATGCTACACAGTGAGTTAGGAACATTTGAAACACAGATAACCGATGTTCGTGCTGTTGGCCTTCTGACTTTGTGAGTTGAAATATGCCACCTAAAACTGAATTGGCTATTTCCAGATTAAGTCTAGTGATATATTCTCTGTCAGACTAAAAGAATAGCTAATGTCCAGATATATGCATGATGATTCTTTCAAGAAAATAGGCATACGAGTGAAAGGGGATGAATTTCCAAGTCCCTCCAAATTGAAGTCTCTCTTTAAGAGATATATTCAATGTGCACATAAAAAGGCTAATCTTTTTCAGTGTATATATATTTAACAAGAACAAATTAGAATTTAAGCAAATTACCTTCACAACCCTTTTGATTTATGTAAACCATCTTGGTAACTCATGAACCATTTGGGCTGCAAATAAATGATCCTGGTATGATATTCAAAGAGGTTTTTCAGTCAGTGTTTTATGACAAACTCTAATAAAAGTTTCTATGTCTAGATATTTCTTCTATATCTTTTTTTTTTTAATGGGCCCTGAGGGTAATATTAGGTTGATTCTGGTTAGCTTTTTTGGCTGAAGACTATTTGCTGGCACTATTCTCATAGGTTTTTAGATAATCTCTTATTTACAGTCTGGTAAATTGTATGCTTCTCTTCATTACATTTTTCAAAGGATAACTTTTATCATTCCGAGAATTCATTTCTTTTAGGCAAACTATAGTTTTATATGGCTATTATATGCTAAAATTCTTTGTGGAAATATAAAATCCTAACATCAATGAATATTACAAGTCTTCTATTCTCTTTCTTCCTATTTTGTTTTGTTCAGACTCCTTTATCACAAAAGCACTTCAGTATCACATTTTATTCATAGTTTATAAGAAGATAATTCATTAGAAATTCTTGCTATGCATTATGTTTTTTAAAAAAAAAGTATCATTTTTTCATGCTGAGTGTTTTGACCTAAATTTTCCCTGGAAATCATTTCATATTTTCATACTTTGTTGAACTTTTTTTCTGACTTATCATGAAGAAATCTCTTTTAAGAAGTTTAAAGGGATATTTTGGGAAGGAGATTATTTTGGCTAGCTCTTGATGTATAACAAACTATCTCAAAACTCAGGGCTTAAAACAATGATCACTTATTCTTCAAATGTCTGTGGCTTAGCTGGGCTGAGCTCAGCTCAGCTGAACACTTTCTTCAGGCTATTGTGGCTGGGAGACTCTTCTTGTCACTGTAATTCTGTGGGCTGGTTGGAGTTGCTCTGTTCCATATACTTTATTTTTTCTTAGACCCCCAAGAACAGCCAAGGCCAGTTTTAATCATTGGGATGACCAAGAAACAAAAGGACAATTAGAAACCTGCACAGCTTCATTGATTCTGTGCTCAGAACAGGCAAACTATCACTTTCACTTCATGCTATTTGTCAAATCAAGTCACATGACAAAGCCTGAAGTTAAGGGATAGGCATCTCCTTTTGTCAATTATAAAGCCACAAAAAGGATGTGGATACAAGAACATGTGGACAATTGAGATCAATGACACAATCTACCAAAAAATAAGAAAGGAAACCAGAACTTTGTTTTATGGGTACTTGTCAGGTGTACTTTTCATATTTGTAGCTTTTCACCAATCACTTCTGACTTCTTTCAAATATCCTTGAACATGAGCATGAAGAGTAGCTTTTTTTTTTTTTCCCCTTTATTTTGGCTGCAGAGAACTCCTCCTGACATTCTTTTGCTCATACATAAATGTGAGAGGATTGGGTGGGGCCATGTGGGGATAGTGTTAGTCTGGCCTCACATTATTATGCTTAAATATGCATATTTCCTATTCTGCTGGAAAAGTGGCAGGTATTATAGTCTGTGGTTGTATTTTGAGGTTTAGGAAACTAAGCATGGATTCAAACTTGATAACTAAGGAGAATATAACTAAGGAAGACTGTGCAATGTATTCTCTAATAATTTGTTAAAGACAAATTTCTAGAACTCTGTGATTGTAACTCTGCACAGTAAGTTATTTAGGAAGTCATGAAAGGATAGGATAAATCAAGTAGATTAACTATTACGAAGTTCTAATTTTTTGCCATTTTAAAATATATCCAATAGATCTTTATTGAGCATCTGATACACATGTCCCGGGGATACCATGGTGGACATAATAAACAGTAACAGGACCTCACGGTACTTACATTCTAGTGGGGAAGACAAATATAAGCAAAAATGAATTTAACTTGGGTGATTATTGCAATGAAAAAAATAAAAGACGAAGTTACCGAAAGGAAGAAGGCATGCCGTATTGTATTGTAGCTTCTGAGTATAGCTTAGAAAAAAAAGGAGCAAAGGAGCCATATGTATATTTCATTGAATAGCTTTTTAGTTAGAAGGCAAAAGCAAGTGAAAAAGCACTCAGTTGGGAGTATGGGAATTTGAATTACTCCAAGGAGGTCTTGTGGCTGGAACGAAGGAAGCAGCAGAAGAAATTGAAGGAGATAAAGTCAAAGAGATATTAAGGAGCTAGATCAGAATATAACCTTATAGCCAAAGCAAGCATTTTGGATCCCATTATCTTGGAGAGATGGGAAGCTCTTGGAAGATTTTAAATGGAAGAATCATTTGATCGAATTGTTTGCAAAACAGACTAAAGAGTAGAAGCTTGGAGTCAAGCTAGAAAATTCTACTAATGGTCTTATAGATGGTATCTTTGTATCAACAGAGATCGTGAGAAATGGTCAGACTTGGAATATATTTTGGCAGAGGAGTCACAGGATTTGCTGACAGATTTGATGTAAGCCTGGGAAGAAAGGAACCAGAATGACCCACGGCTTTTTGTCCCATGCATTTAAAAAAATGGAAGCTGCCTTTTAAAAAAGATGGGGAAGTTGCTGCAGGAGCAGGCTTCCAGGGAAGGTCAAGTTTTATGTCGTGCATGTTAAGTCTAAGATTTCTTACAGGCATCCAAATGTGTCAGCAGGCATTTAGATACAAGTACTCATCTGGAGTAAATAGGGCCAATATATAAATTTATATAGTTCTAAGTTCATATTTAAGGAAATAAATCTAGTTGAGGCCACTTTTAGTGAATGAAAATACTGTGCATCAGTGCATGATGGATTGGTCCTTTTCAACATGATCCAAATTATAGTAAAAATTTAAATGACAGCAGAATAATTTTAATTTAAGTTAGACAATTTGTACATATGGCTGAAAATTTATCTGTAGCACATGCTTTTAAAACCAAAATATCTTCTCTTATATGGATGTTCTCAAAATGTTAAGCCATGTCTTCCTGAATTCAATTTGAAATGTATTAAATACCTGGATTGTTGGGCTCGTAGTCATATTCTTAACTATTTTTCCTGTAGCTATTGAATATAAAAAAAATCACTAACCAGGTTATTGATCTTTAAAGTATAAATGCTGAAATGTCAAGATGCCCCATTATTCCATGCATAAAAATGAGACCCTGACATAGAGGCAGCAATAATTCTTGCTTAATAGAACCTACTTCCATATTATAGGAACACAATCTCAAGGTTCCCTTTATTTTATGCTTTCTCCTCACGGATAATAATTCTTGAGCCCCTGATTGTGGCTTGATACTAACTGTAGGCTACTGTTCATACACATATCCCATGGTCCTGTCTGGCCACTACAGCTTCTACTTTTGTGGGCATTCCTTAATGTTCAGCTGCTCCTACTGTCAGCAAGTACAACCTGGAACTGGAACACCCTCAGTTCTGCTCCTCGGTCTTAATCGCAGATGCTTAGTTTATTTTGCAAGGTTGGATGAAGTATATTCCTTTCTTCTCTGAATGCTTCCCACTCAGAAGCATCTCAGCTCAGTGTATTTTAGACCCTGAGTGGTTACTGTTTTTTCCTATCTTCTCTTCTTTTCTCTCTAAGATGCTCCTAAGGAAGGCTATGTTGAGGTGAAACAACTCTGTGGCAGTTCTACTCAGAAGGCCCATCCTACTGTAATTGGGTCCCACTGGTCAACTTAATCGCTCTGTGTGGGGTGGGGTCACTCCCAGGAAATCCGTGTTCCCTTCTTGTAATATATCTTCCTTTGGAGCATTAACTCCTCTCCCCTCTCTTCATCCCATGCCAATTTTATGAGCCATTGTGTGAGTTATTTAATTCTTTCCATGATATTCTGAGTGTCTTTCCAATAAATCTTACCAGCTTCCATGTAAATCAGTAGATGCAAATAAATTTTAAAAGAAGGTAAAATATGTCTCTTAAGTTCTCGTCACAGACATATTGAAAATTTGGTTCTGGCATAACGAGGACACCCGCCTCTTGCATATTGTGAATGAAAAGATCTTGGCTACTACAATGTACTATCGTTCTGATATGCACATAACAAAATGTGTAATGTCCATTTCTTTCTAAGGTTAAACGTACATTAAGTGAAATCAATACAGATTATCATGGCTGTTCATTAAATTTTTATATTAAGATTATAAGAAATCCATGCATAATAAATTAGATAAAGAAAATAGAACAGTCATGAATGAAAAAAAGTTATTTGATTATAAAAAATATTTCCTCTGGGAAATCATTTTAACAACTCAAAGAGGTTTCTGGGATCAAAATTGCTCAGGGACAGAATGGAAAGTAGATTTATATTTGTGTGCCTGCTCTGATAAATTTTTAGAGCCTGCCTCTGATGTTATTTTGAGCATTGCAAACTGGGTACAAGCTCTGCAGCAGAGTCGAGGCACATTGGCTATAGCTAGCATGAGCATGGGAGAGTGGAAACTCCATCCTATGCATTTTCCACTTTGGCCTGTAGGGAAGAAAATGAGGAAAATGAATTTCAGTAACAATGAATGGACTCATAATATCTAATCAGGGCCTATCATCAGCATAAGTGCTGGGACCCTATGCTCCTTGTGTTCCTTTTTTCAGAATTTCAGGGAGTTTAATAAGCTGTCTTATACAAATACCAGCAGTATAAATCAGTCATTTAAAAACATCTCACTCATGTAATCTCTAAAATAAGTAACTGAACAATAAGTAACTAGTCACAGAACTTTTAAATTGTCATTGAAATTTTTAAAATCAAGTATAATTAAATAAGACATAATGTAAAACATATTATTAAGATTAATACTTAAAAATAAAACTCAACTTTATAGAAAATTTTAACATTTGGAGAATTTTCTATTGGACTGAATAATATAACAACTAGTAAAATAACAACTATATCAACCATTCTGTGTTGATTCAAAGAGGAACATATATTACTAACGTGTTCCAATAACTATTAATATTTAAAGTAAGAAAGGATTTGGAACTGAGACTGTCAATGAGATGTATGGGAGTGTTTGGTGACTTGATTAAAAGTAATTTCAGGGGCACCTGGGTGGCTCAGTCAGTTAAGCCTCTGACTACTGATTTCAGCTCAGGTCATGATCTCAGGGTCATGAGATCGAGCCCCAAGTGGGGCTCTGTGCTCAGTGGGGAGTCTGCTTGGGATTCTTTCTCTTCCTCTCCCCACTTGTTTTCCCTTTCTAAAAATAAATAAATAGCTCTTTAAAAAAGAATAATTTCATTGATGACAATATTTTGAATTGTCCTTTTGACTTCTATTTAGGTTTTCTCTATCTTGAGGCAATGCTCAATCTATAGTAAGACTCTAGATAAATGAAAATTGTTTAAATAGAAGAATATTATTGTTTCAATGGCAGAATGGTCAATGTGAATGTTGTGGTGTGAACCCCTCATCGCAGATACTAGCTCAGGTAGAATCGCCTTGAGAATAGAAGTTTAAAGATGTGGAAATCGATTTCTGTAAAAACATCCATGGCATTAGACCTCTTGGTAAATTTTTGTGGTGAGCTCTGGGCTGGGACACTAGCAGGAGAGCCTCTACCACAGGGGTGGGTGGCTGCTAATTATAGCACCGTGGCTCAAGGCTTGGAACCTGGATCTCAGTTGCTTGGGTTCAAACCCCTGCCTTGCACTTAACAACTGTATGACCTTTGGTGAGTTACTGAAACTTCCTGTGCCTCTGTTTCTTCGTCTGTAATATGAAGATTGAGAAATAGAAAAGCGGTCTTGATATTTAGGATCCTAATTTTAGGCCTTGGTGTTTTCCTATTGAAAATAAAGAAAAAAATCTCACAGAACACCAACATAGTCATTCTATGACCATACCGAGGTAAGGCAAAACAAGAGGTTGATTATTTTGTCCAAGGGCATACAAAAGACAAAGTCACCTTGTAAAACAACACCTGCTGAAATGAGTGAGTGCTACTTCATTAGCCTCATTGTAGTCTGTTCTCCTTCTAAAAAAGCTTCTTAATATACCCAATAATAGAATGATCCCTGCTTGCTGACAGCACCCAAAAGTGAACCATTGGTTCTGGAACCCTCTTCTAAAATCCCCTCACCAAAGCCCAAATCCTAAAATCAGTCTGTCACTCTTTGAGGTATGCCATGGATCTTCATGGGTCTCACTTCCTGCAAGAAGAATTAAACCAAACTTGTATAACTACAGGTGCTTCCCCCTTGTAGTCTTTGACAAGAGAATGAGGGTTGGTTCCATCTGAGGGCTGTGAGGGGAGGATTTGCTTCAGTTTTTTCTCCTTGGCTTGTAGATGTCTGTCTCCTCACCTGGTCTTCACATGGTCTTCCCTCTGTGTTTCTGTGTCCAAATTTCCCCTTTTTATGAGGATACCTATCAGATTGGTTTGAGGTCCACCTTCATGACCTCAATTTAACCTGATCACTTCTGTAAAAATCTTAACTTCAAACAAGTTCACACTACGTGGTACTGGGGGTTAGGATTTCAACATATGAGTTTTTTGGGGGGCAAACAATTCATAACAATTATTATATGCATTTATTTTATTTTTTAAAGTTTATTTATTTATTATTATTTTTTTTAGTAATCTCCACACCCATGATGGGGCTTGAATTCACAACCCCATTCTCCCGAGGACCTCTGCCTGCCTCCATGTCCGCTTCCCAGCAGGGGAGGCCAGGGACCCAACCCCTCCCTGACACAGTGTACCTGAATGGTGGTGCCAGTCCATGAGCATTAGGGGAAGGCTGGGTGTAGGCAGTGTTGACTGCTTCAGCCCACCCAAGCCAGCTAGGATTTGATTAAAAAAAAAAAAAATAAGAGTCACATACTCTTCTGACTGAGCCAGCCAGCCACCCCTTACTATGTGCATTAAAAAAAATATCCTAGAATGTAAAAGCTGTGACTATACTCTCAGAAACAGGAAGAAAAAAATCAAAGAATTATTTTAACCATAACTTTCATTTGACTGAGGTGGTTCTTTTAAAGGGCAGTCTGCTTGGGAGTTTGCCATGTTGTAAAGTTACTGTGACTTATTGGTTTAATAAGAAGTGGTACCATTGATACTACAACTGGGATTCAGTCTCAATTATGGGAAATGACAATTTAATAGTTCTAAAAACAGCTCCCTTTTATAATTATAGAGAATTTCCCGAGTGGTTTTGGAAGTTCTTTAAGTCATTCATGTTTTCTCATGAGGTCTGCTTAAATATGTGGTTACTACATCATTTTGAGCATCCCCAGCAATTCTGCAGGTGGTAGGCAAAAAAGCATGTTTAATACATATAGCAAGTGGCAGCTGCGTTCTACTTTAGAACAAGCAAACTGAATCATATTTACCACTGGAATCTGACTTTCATTAGATTTGTCCTCGATCAATGGGGCTTAAAACTTCAAGGAGTCCTTTGAGAATATATAACACAAAAAAGCTTGGTCTCTCAACAGGAAAGGGCTCTGTGTGTGTGTGTGTGTGTTTGTGTGTAAACACAAATTTTGCGTAAATGTCAAACCAGTTGAAGGTGCTTCAAAGCTTATTTACAAGCCCACCTCCCCCAGGGCCCTACTCTAAAACCTTTTTTTTTTTTTTTTTTTTTTTTTTTGTGAGGCAGTTTCTGCTGAAGGTTTCTTGTTTGCTTTAGCCTCATCTCCAAATTTGGCATTTTTATTGGCTTCTAGAGCCTCAGTTCAATCCCACAGGCTCTGGGCTCATCTCCTTCATCTTGGTTCCTTGTCAGCGCTCAGTACCTCATATCTGACCTCACTGGTCCTTGGGAACTTCTCTGAATGCCACACTTCATGCGCCGCCCTCCTCCTTCTTTCATTGTGGAATATGAGAAATCAGTCATTGTAAATCCCTGTGCACCTTGGCAAACTACTGCCTAAATTATCTATTTTCTTTGGGAATCTTACTTGATTTTTTTTCAAAAATTTAGAGTACAATTTGTAGTGCATTTTTAAAATTTTTATTGTTATGTTAATCACCATACATCACATCATTAGTTTTTGATGTAGTGTTCCATGATTCATTGTTTGCGTATAACACCCAGTGCTCCATGCAGAACGTGCCCTCATTAATACCCATCACCAGGCTAACCCATCCCCCCCCCTCCCCTCTAGAACCCTCAGTTTGTTTCTCAGAGTCCATCTGTAGTGCATTTTTAACAAGCATGTTTGCTCATACCCTGGTTCCCTGACACATAGACTGTGTCTTTAAAATCCATTTTCTCTCATATGTAGAATCACATGTATCATTATTTTAAGTCCTACACTTTTTTTTTCAAAATTTTATTTAAATTCAAGTTAGTTCATATATAGTGTTAAGTCCTACACTTTTTATTAACCTTTGAAAAACTTAAAATTTGCGATTTGTTGTATGAATAAAACAATTCCTGAGTAATGGGAATACCATATTGGACAAATCATATAAAAATACATCATATACATATATAGCATCTTATGACTACTTTGAAAAATCAGTATCATATAAGTATATGTTTTATTTGGATTGGCTCTTTTTCATTATGTTCTTTCCTAAAGAACTGACAAATAAAATCCTGTTGTATTATTTCCAAAGCTATTAAAAGTACATCTATGTACTTAAGTGTTGAAAATTGCAAAATATGCAATATTGTCTTTACTTCAGCCCTTCCTTCTGCCTGGAGGTCTGGTTTATCTCCTTTTCCTTCAAGATGAAGCTCCATCCATAAAGTATTTCCTGAACCTAATATGGTTCTCTGAATCTGAGTACTTTTGTTTCTGCAATTATCTCATTACATTATAATCACTAAGTTTTTTTCTTTCTTTTTTATCAGCCTCTCTCAGTGTACTCAGATTTCTGAAGTCAGAGATGGTTATTGTTTGTTGGCCCAGCATGGACAGAGTGCCCTTTACTTAGCAGGCACTCAATAAATGCCTGTTGAGTTAACAAAAAGAGGTCTAAGTCAGTAGAGAAATAATTGGAGCAGGGGTTAGGGCACTCTTCAGATTATGACAGATGTTTCTTTTTGTCATTGTCACTATAGAATAATTTTAGAAGATCATATAAAGAAATTCAGTAACAGTATCTAATAAACATCCTTTAGATTTGGAGCGTTGGCTGCAAACACTTCTTTCAAGAAATTTACAAGGTAGTTGGAAATACAGGCTTAAAATACCAGAAAGAAAAGTTACAAAATGCAAAAGAACTTAAAAATATGTAAGGCAATGTTGTGCAAGATATTTACATATATATTGAGAAGCTGTAATAACAGTGATTGGACCCACTGTAATAGAAAGAGCAGAAAATAATAAAAAGTAAAAATACAGAGATATTTCAGTTTTGGTACTGCCACTTCAGATCATCAAATGGAGTGCCACTTATGCATAGATAAACAAAGTGCTTATGGGCAACCATTCACTGTCTTTCATCCTCATGAATGAAAGCAGGAAGTCACAAAAATATAACTAAGGCAAATGAAACATAAACAGGGATTACAGCCCTGGATTGCAGATACCTGGTGCTAATGAATGGTAGAGATGGAAAAAAAAAAAAAAAAAGAAAGAAAATATGGGATTTGCATACGGTTCTGTGAATTTGCAGTCTAATTAACGTAAAGAATATGAAAAAAAGTAAGAGGCATGGATTCATTCTTTTGATCAATTTTGTCAGATTTTTCGTATTTAGTATATGAAAACTTATTTAAAACAACTTACTCTTGAGAAAGTATGAGTTCTGAAATCTTGCCACATTTCCTGAAGTCTTCGATGAAATGTCAACCAGAGACTTCTTTCCCAAATGAAATGCTCTTATAATTTCAGTTTTTATCAACCTATGCATATTGTGCACACTTTTAAATTTATAACTGGGCATTAAGAATTAAAATAAATCATTTGTCAAATAGATGAACTCTCCTTTCCCAACTTCTCTACTTAATAAGTCAGATTTTTATTTATAGAAAAGTATTTTAATGGAGAAACATAGGGAGTTGGATGACTTGGTCTGTCAAATCATCTGTTCTCGATATAGTTTAAAAAAATGCTTGGAGTTAATCTCCAGTGGATAATTTCTGTTTCTTTGTTCCTTATTGCTTGCAAGTTTCTCTTTTTTGTCCTCTTCCTCCCATCCCACTTGCCTCTCTTTGAAAATCATGAACACTTAGAGCTGACTTGATTTGTTTCCAGCTATCAGTCAGACCTCCTGTACTGTCTTGTGATTTTCTAACACAGGAAATTGCATAATCCAAAGCTTGAACTTGGCACAGCTTCAGTGGTTGAAATTGGACTCGTCTTCACTTCGGGGGCTCTTGTTAACTCCACGTTCTGAAATGTGATGTTCCTTCTGGGGTGTTTGCAGGTTTCAGATGATTTTATAAATTTATCATTTTATCAAGTTTCTTATAAAATGATAAACATAAAATTGATACAGAACAGTAGCTTAAATCTATATTGGTAGCTCTATTGTCAGAATTCAAAGATAAGCTGTACCACTTCCTTGTTGTGTGACGTTAGCAAAATATTATTAGCTGTGTGTGCCTCAGTTTTCTCATCAGTAAAACTGGGATAATTAGGGACTCAGTGGGGATTTAATGAGTTAATAGAAGTAAAGTGCTTAGATCAGTGTCTTTCCATTGAAATTAATCAGTACATGTTTGCTCTCATCATGATCTCAGCTTGAAAAAGTGTGTAACATATCATGGGCATATATAGCAAATACTGGTTGAATGAATGAATGAATGAATGAATGAAATGTTTCAACTCAGTATTCCCATAAACACCTGTGCATTTTTAGAGCTTTCTCTTTGACTTACTTAAAGATATTAGATGTACAAAAACTGTCTTAGAGTTTGTAAAATTCAGGGTGATTTATTTTGGCATTTTATGTAGGTCAAATCAATTAGACAATATCCTTTATTTATATTTAAAATAGTAAAACAGTAGCTTTCACAAATGATGACCCTAGGTATAAACATGAGGAGTGACTAGTCTTTTGGATTGGATTTCAGCAACTTTACCACTATTTTACTGCTATTATATATACTACCTATTTAACATTATTTACATGTGTGTTAAAGGAGCAATATGGGCAGTACCCTGGACTCCCAATGCCCAAGATATTATATTTATGGATATATACACAAAACTAAAGCTATTTATTGATGAAATAAATCTATTATTCTCAATCACGTGATACTGGAATAAATGTTCCCTGTCTGCATCCTTTCCTTCACTGAATTATTCACATTAAATCAAATGATCTTGTTTTTCATTAGACTCAATTTAATCCTGTTGTACCTTCTCAATATACATATCTTCTGTCATAGAAAATGGGGTTTCATATTTTTTAGCCTGGACTCTTACACAAAAAATATTCTATTTTTTCTCTTCTCCTCATAATAGTGGGAAATACCTTACCCTCTAAGTTGATAATTTATTACAATTTTCCAAAACTATTTTAACAGGCAGATGAAGTTTGACTCAAGGTAATTATATTGAATTGTGACGCACTTGCAGAAATAAGTCCCTGCTTTTGAATCATATGTAATAATTAGGAATTGCCCATGGCAGCTGGTGAAGGAGGAATTTTGCTGAAAATCACTTCCTAGTCTCACTACAAAACTCAGTCGGCTTTCATAATGGCAAAGGGACTACTCCCTGGATCCCCACTCAATTCAAAATCATTTATAACAAATTCAAGTTCAATACTGTGACCATTGCTTTTTGTATACCTATTTCTCAAATTATTGATGATCCATTATATTTCTTTATAATCTGTTATCATTCTTAATCAGGAAAGATATAGAAAAGGGGTACTAAATACCAAGATGGAATTTGCAGGGAAAAGATAAGTGAAATGTTACTGAAGGAGTTTAGGCTGGTCCAGCAAGAAATAAATAAAATGAGATGTCATGTGAGGGCATTTGCTTTGGGAGTATTCTGTAGACTCATGGAAATGTACAGGAATTTGATTTTTTATTGCTTCTTCAAACATATGTAGAACATGGAACTCCATTTTAAGTATAATTCATTATGAAAAAAGTCTGTTTTTATGATTGAAATCTTTGGGAAATACTCAGAATAGACCTGCTTTATACTTTATTCCACTATGGAACCATGGCACAAAAAGACTTGAGTAAACCACTGCCATTTTCAAAATCCCGTGCATACATATTTAACAGTTTTCAAAAGAAATATGTAAGCTGCTCTTCTCCTACTGAGGAATGAAATTAATGATTGGTGGTCTGCATTTCAACAGACCATTTACCTTCCATTCTCATAAATATTAGCTATCTGACAGGACACTATTAACTAGTCCCTAGGAAACTAATTGCTGAAGAGGCTTACAGGTGGTTTTATAACTAGAGTTATAAAAATGCAGAGATTCTGACAGTAAGAGCACATGAACTCTTGAGAGCTTAGCAAGAAAATCAACATTTTCCTGCCCCTGAGAGATGGATCATAGTACCAGTGTCATCGACAGATCAGTTTACCTTTTAGTGCAGTACAAAGAGAGAGGGTTGTAGGCTGTCAAACATTTCAGCAAGTAGGAAAAATTGTAGAGCCTTGAGGTAAAGTTGAAAAGAATTGTGCCCGTTGGATTCTGTGGAACACTCAGTTATGTTTTAATTTCTTAGAATTTAGTAGGCATTGATTTCTTAATTAATTAATTAATTTATTTATTTTTTGATTTCTTAATTTAAAAGACATTTCTAATGATGTAATGTATGGGGATTAACATAAGAATAAAAAAAAGACATTTCATCTGACATGTTCTATTTTTGTCTGGAGAATATTGAAATAGGGCAAATATTTTCAATTCTCTACAATATTAAAATATTTTGGGTTCCATAAAAAACAAAGTTTTATAACAGTAACATTGTTTCCCTCATTTTTTTTTTTCTCCACAGAATGCCCACTTGAGTTATGAGTTACTTTGTTTGCTTTGGTTGTCTGTGTTGAATAGTAATTTGCTTTTTGTCTTAGAATGTGTTGCCTTCTCAGTAATGGCATGTAAACCGTATAAATTTTCATAAATCAGTTTCCAGAATTCATTGTTTTTACTCTTTGCTTTCATTGCTTTTGTTAATGATGCCAATTATTGGATAAAAATAACTACAGAAAATTTAGCCCTCCTCCAGGCCCCTCAATCTTGAATCTCTATGAATACCTATTTTCCTGACTATTCTCAAATAGGTCCTTTCCTAAAGGAATGCACAGGCATCTTCTCAATTATATCTCTATCCACTGACATTTAGATTTTTCTTGATCTCTGATAACTCCCACTTGTATGCATGCAATATTTTTGGATCTATAATATTTTGTTGTACTTGACATGTTTTTATGTTATTACATTTTCTCATATTTAATATGTAGAGGATTACCTAAAATTTAGGTTTATTAAAAAAACAACAATTTTTAATTGCGAGATTCAGATCGACTAGTACAAAAACTGTATTTAAAGGAAAAATATAATTCGGGTGCGTGGGTGGTTCAGTCAGTTAAGCATCCGACTCTTGATTTCGGCTCAGGTCATGATCTCAGGGTCTTGAGAAACAATCTGAGAGTTCAGAATAAAAATATTTTGATGACCTTTACCTCAGTTGTATTTTTAAAAACATCTTAGGTGATACCTACCTTTATCAAACATTTGGAAAATAAATTCAGGCACAAAGAGTTGATAATATTTGTAGATATAATTTTACTATCCATTTTGTTTCTCCTATACTTGTTCAAGGGAAGAGTTTATTTGAATTGAACTGTGTGAAAAGTAGAATATTCTTTGACTATTGTTAATAACTATTACACATCACATTCTGAAAGAAAATCACCTGGGAGTTGGTTCATATCCTAGAAGCTCTCAGAGGTTATTTACTTGGTTCAAATAGAATAGTAGCCTGGTAAGGAGAGTGATCTCCTGTGTATAATAACACATCCTAACAAAACTCCACTATACATCAGAATGAAAACAAGAAGGGTGATAGATTGTAGCTGACGAGCCGGTGATGACACCCACTGTATCTCTTACAAATGTGTATGTGCAATCTCATTTGTTGACTATGCTTTGTATTTTGTTTTAACATATTTTTAGTATTGGAAAGTATTTTTAAATGATTGTGTTAAAAAGCACAACAAAGACCATTCTTAGAGGTGTTGACATGATGAGGGCTCTCTATCTCTGTGATCTGGTGCCAATGACTATAGTGTGTTCCCCATTTCCATACTTATAAAAGCAAAACCAAAAAAACCTATTTTATGGCAGTGTTAAAAAATATGATAAGCTACAACTGGGTAATCTTAGAATTATTTTCTGTGTTCCTATAGTCCTCTTTTCTATATTCTCCTCTATCTATAACCAATCATGTTGGCCTCAAATAGCTGTGTTAGGATTTGGATGTAAAATGCTGTTAGGATATAGTGATTTTACACTTAATTATACAGCACCACAGAGTATTTGCCATTTTTAAGTAAATATTGTAAAAGATTGAAAGGAGGATTTGGATTCTTAAGGATAAAAAAATACACAATGACTTGCACATGTGGCTTATTAAAAACTTACTTCAAGAAAACTTGTTAGTGCTTGGAATTGTGTGACACAGAAAAATGTAGGCAGACTGAATTGTAGATGTTCAGTATTTGGTGAAGTATCAAAGAATATAAAATAAACTTTTGTATGTATATAATCAAGATAGTTCTCTAGGGAAATGTTTCTAGAATTGTTCTTTTCAGAACTCTAGATTAGTAGTATTTTTACTGATGTAGCATAAAAAAATGGTTAAAAAATTCAACCTATTAAATTTATTATGTGATTCTCAAAAACCTTCACTATGTGAAAGTGCTTGGCAAAATGTTCAGGAAATAGGACATAATATGTGACATTTCCCAAACATTCACACCAGAAACAGCACTCCCCCCTTTTTTTTCTGCTGACCAATCAACGGAGTTATTAAAAGTTTAGAATTTTATGAGTGTATTATTTTTCAGGGACATTTCTAAATACTATTTGAAATTTAATTTTATTCCTTTGCATGGGTGCAATTTAAATAATAAAGTCTGAAATTGCTTTAGATCTTTATTTGCTTCATATTTTTAACTCCCCTCTCCCTGAGTCATGCTATTACATGGTACTTAATGTTTATTGAACTCAGGAAATCTAACCTACCACTCTTTGTAAAGTTGGGTTGTTCTCAGAGATATAACAGCTAACTAAACTTTGTAAATTTGTATTTCCCCTTCTTTTTATCTCTATCTTTCTTTGGCTCATATTTTATTTCATAAGTTATTAAAGCAGAATTTGAAAAAAAAAAAAGTACAGACAGGGGTGGCTGGGTGGCTCAGTCTGTTAAGCACCTGCCTTCGGCTCAGGTCATGATCCCAGTGTCCTAGGATCGAGCCCCGCATTGGGCTCCCAGCTCAGCGGGGAGCCTGCTTCCCCCTCTCCCACTGCCTGCTGCTCTGCCTACTTGTGCTTTCTCTTTCTCCCTCTCTGACAAATAAATAAATAAAATCTTAAAAAAAAAATGACTTGATGTTAAAAAAAAAATACAAACAGATTTTGAAGGTGTGGTTCTGGAAATTACATTCTCTGCACCACCACTGCTCTCCCAGAATAATGCAGTGACAAATGTTTGCAAATAATTTCTTTGCTGGAGATCCTACATTTTTTTTTAAAGATTTTATTTATTTATTTGAGAGAGAGAATGAGAGAGAGCACATGAGAGGGGGGAGGGTCAGAGGGAGAAGCAGACTCCCCGCCGAGCAGGGAGCCCGATGCGGGACTTGATCCAGGGACTCCAGGATCATGACCTGAGCCGAAGGCAGTCGCTTAACCAACTGAGCCACCCAGGCGCCCGAGATCCTACATTTTACTCTCAGAATCTCCGATTAACATACAGCCCTGTGATGTTTAATAAAAAACTACAAAACATTTTCAATGAGTGCTTTGAATAAAAAAAAACAGTGTTTGGACAAATTCCAGTTCAAGTAGTTATATTCTCCTTCCCTAAATCTTACCCTATAATTTTCATTTTTGAATCATGGAAGAGTCTTAACAGTTGGGATCATTTAAGTCTGTGCTTCAGTTTTAAGCTCTTTAGATATTTTGGATGGGAAACTCTGGGTACTATCAATGCTTAAAATGACATCAGGTTGTTGGTAATGCTTTAGGGCATATTTCTAAGACATTCCTTTAAACGGAGTAGAGAAATTATGCAGACATTAGTGAGTTACATTATCTTATTTTCATGTTTTTACTTTTAACTAGATCCTATATTTTATATTCTTTATAAGGAAAAAAAAAACACCTCTTTTGTACCTCATCGTTTTTCCCTATGAAGTTGCTATTACACATCTCATATGCCTGAACTACAAAAAGGGGGCTGATGCACTGTATGATGAATACCACCCACCCAGCAAGCGACTGTTCAGAGGAAGTAAAGTTGCACATGTGAATTTATAAGTGCAGATATTTAAGTTATTATAATATAAACAGGAGGTGATTTAGAAGAAAAGAGTTACTAACTTTGTTTTTATAAATGGAAGTTGGAAAAGTGAGGGGACAGAGTCACTATGATTGCACTCTGATTTCTCATTAACTATCACTATCTGCACTGTACAATATGGTGATTATTGAGAGCCCGAAATGTGGCAGTGTAAGTTGAGATTATGCTGTAAATATGTAATAGAAAATAGATTTAAAGACTTAGTGTTAAATTAATGTAAAATATATCAATTCTTACATTGATTAGATATTACATATTTTGAATCTATTGCATTAAGTAGAATATATTATTAAAATTCATTTCACCTGGATTTTTTTGTTTCTGTTTTTTACTTTTTATATGTGGTTACTAGAAAATCTAAAATTGTGTACGTGGTTTACATAATATTTTTATTAAATAGGGATGCTCTATATCTTCTAAATATTGCAGTCATATTTTCTCTGCCATTTTAGTTTAATTTTTTTGAACTTTTCAAGTCTTTTGTATTTGCTTGTTAATGATTCCCTATTTGTTTATTTATTTTTTATTATTTTAAATATTTTATTTATTTATTTGACAGAGAGACACAGTGAGACAGGGAACACAAGCAGGGGGAGTGGGAGAGGGAGAAGCAGGCTTCCCGTGGAGCAGGGAGCCCGATGTGGGGCTCGATCCCAGGACCCCTGGATCATGACCTGAGCTGAAGGCAGACGCTTAACGACTGAGCCACCCAGGTGCCCCAACAATTCCCTATTTAATACCTCCTGCCCAGTGATTTAAAATTTATTCTGTGAAAGTGGTAAAACTCAAGTGAATTAATAGCGTGTTCTAGGAGCACTAGACTTTTATGAATTTAAAAGAGATAGTTTTTGAATTGCTTTACGCAGCAATTTTTATTGCATCTCATGTGTTATGTTTTCTTCTAAGCTTTTGTTATAACTTCAGTTAAAACATTTGGGAATATGGCTTTGTTTTATTTTCTGCATTTTAAGGGACTAGACACATGATGAAATTCTGGAATAAATTATATAATATTACGAGACACACCATATAATTTCCTGTTCTGAGGGTGATAGCCACTTACTTGGATGGACAGTTTAACACAGTTAGTATGTTAAAATAATTTCAAGGCAAAACATTAGAATAATTGAACACTGCTCTTCCTCCCATCACCACAACTACCAAGCACAAAAGAAAGCAGGAGAAATCAGATAGCACGTTATTGTCTCTGGTTTGCTAGATGTTAGTAATTTCACCTAAGATTCATGCGATCATATTTCAGAGCTGTTATTCTGCAGGGCTTGTTTCTCAATCATTGACTCCAATAAAAATGGTATCCTATAGAGATGTCCTCAAAATCTGCACCAGTTTTAGAACATGAAGAAGATTGATTTATTGAATAGACACAGGAAAGATAGAAATTTTCAATTTTTGTTGGATCCCACATATTCATAGGCATGGAGGATTTTTGAAGAGGTCATGACAGGATTGTAGTACTAAAAATGAATGTTGAACAGACTTTTTTATTCCCCTCTTCTATTGGGGTAATTTGTTTCTTTTGTTCAGTTGCTTAATTCAATGAGAGCTGCATATAAACTGAGAACTCAAATACTCTTTTAGCATGGTAGATAGGTATTATTTTTTCTTTCCTCTAACTCTCTCATGTTGGAACAAAACCCCCATTTCTCTTGTTGCTACACCAGATTCATTTCACATATATGATTTCTGGTGGAGCATTTGTGTGTTCGTAGGACATGACCCTGATCCCAAGATAGGCACCTGACCCATTTGGGCTGTTCAAACTTTTTGGGGGGAATTATGGAGTTGAAGCCAAAGAGAATATAACTTTAGTCTCTCCCTAGATGCACCTATTCATAATTTTTTTTTTTTGTTACAATGATCACTTTGTGAAATGCATATAGTAAAATACTAGGGATTGCAAAGAAAACAAATTGTATTGAAATAACAGTTTTCAAAATATGAAAGAAAACCTCAAATTTGATATACTATTACATGTGATTCTTATCAGAGAAAAAGCACTGGCATCGGGGGATTGGGGCAGAAAATGAGATTGAAAGCAGAGATGAGAAATGGAGAGACGGAGTTTTGACAGCGATTAAAACACTGGTTCTAGTTTTTCCCTGAAACCCAGACATATTGCTGTCATTCCCCAACACCCCAACTTGTAAATTCTATTTGTGAGTTGATGACTTTGAAAAAAAAAAAGCTCCTTTGTGCTTTGATACTGTGTCATTTGAATGCTAATGCTATATTATGTCTGTGTTATATTACAGACATTAAACGTGTTAGGAAAGTTGTTGCTAAAATTTAGAGTCACAAAGTCAAAGATCACACTATACTTCCTGACACTAAGATTTTTAAGATAATGGCATATAATACTGTCCACTAGAACTTTCTGTGATGATGAGAATATTTCATATCTTCACTCTCCAATACTGTAGCCCCTAGCAATGTGTGGTTATTGAGCACCGGAATGTCACTAGTGCGGCTGAGGAGCTTAATTTTTAAATTTTTGTTTTATTTTAATTAATTTGAATTTGACCTCAAATAGTTGCCTATGGGACAGCAGAGGCTATAAAGCAATCTAATTTATATAATCTAACAGTTTCCTAAGCAGAAATGTCTCAAATTATGCCAAAAGTTGCTCCAGTTACTGTCCCATGGACATTCCATTTATTTTGGGTTTTTTTTAGAGGGTTGCTAAATGCGTTGTAGGAAGACAGCCTCAGGTAATGGACAGACCCTTGGCTTAGAAGTCAGATAGATGATCTGTGAGTCAGTCTAAGCCTAGTCACATACTGTGTGTGAGTTAGTAACCTTAGAGAAATTATCAGACCTAACTGGACATCAGTTTCATCATCTGTAGAATGGGGATTATAATATCCCTCTCATGATGTGATGTGAGAATAAAATTAAATATATTGAGAATATAGTTTTAGAAGGAGTTTAGCACAGTGCCAATCACTGTTGTCAATCAGTAAATGTTTGATATTGTTGGTTTTTTGTTTTTTGTTTCTTTTACTTTGGATAATTGTTATAATATCCAGATAGATGAGTTTATTTTAGTTTATGCTAGAGAAATGATAAACAATAAAACCTGCCTTTACCAGAAGATTGAATTTTGTCTCAATATACTTGATATATTTTGAAAAGCATACCCTGGTCAAAATATTAAGGGATAAGATACCCTGAAACTCTGGTCACTGTAATATTTTTGAAGTATGTGATGCTTCATTTAATCGTTATGTTGAGATGTTTCTACATTTTGAAAACAGAATTTATACTCTCAAAGTGGAAATTCTGTTCTTAGCTCTCAACAACTGCTCATAATTATATTCTATTTGAATCAAAGTGTACAGTGATTATTAAAGAAGTTTGAATTTCAGTTTTGTCCAAGTTTAGATGATTTTAAAGTGTTCAAGTGATGGTTTTATCACACAGATGTGTCTGATGTCTGTTACTGAACTGTCAGGGAAATGAGCCTTGAATGATTCTATTCAACAGTCCTGATTATTATACTCTCCATATTCAATAAGTTGAGAAGAAGTTACTCCATGGTTCATTATTATATATATAAAATATTAGCATTGGCCATATTCTCCTATAATGTTACTAACGTTTATCATTTTGGTAGTCTCTATTTATATAATATAGATATATATGTACACTATATATATACACTGAAATTTATATTTATTTAGCAAATGTGCCACAAGCAGTTTTCTGGAACATTTATATTAATAGCATACCTTAGCTTGATATCTCAAGTTGTGAAATTATTTATGGGTGTCCTGTAACTAATAACTTTAGGATATATAGCTCTATATTTTACAGTGATGTAAAATATTTGTATTCTTATCTTAAAATACTTGATCTCACATTCTTTAAATTGTATTGCTCCTCTTTATTGATTTGTACTTGGGACTCTATTATGTATTATATTTTAAGTTCTAAGTAAAAATTAGAGAAACCAATTATTGTGTTTTCTATAAAAAAAAAAGAATTATTACTAGGGCCCCTCTCTACTACCAAAGTTGAAAGCCACCCTGCAACTAATTTTAACTGAAGTTATTATCTGTGGATGGTTTATTAGCATAGCATAGCACCGGATTTATACTACTATTGAATATGACAATATTTTCAGCTTCAGAGGAAAGATATTTAAGGGCTGGTTTCACTCTTTTTAATTCCCTCCTATATAAAAACTAAGAATGTGGAAGAGAGATTGCTCTATAAACAAAAAGCTAGCCCAGGCAACCTTAGGCATGGCAGAATTGCACTCTGTTTCCGGCGGCTCTCTCTTGCCTGTACAGTCTCGTCCAAAGTCAGAAGACTATGTAAAACCTTGGCTTCTGACTTTTTCAATGTGATGGAAAGCACTGAGTCTCAGCTTGGCAACATATTGTAATCACCTAGATAGCACTACCAAAAATTAATGCCTGGAACCCACTACAGAGATTCTGATTTAATTCACTGTGGGTGTGGCCTGGGCATTGAGAATCTTTTTTTTTTTTTTAATATCTCCAGATGATTCTAATAGGCAGCATGATTTGAGAACAACCACAGTAAGCATCCTAGTCTAATTGATCATGCTTTACCAGACGATGGGCTCAGTGTTACCTTCAGCTGCTTCAGATGAAAAGATAACACAAGGCATTCAGTTCCTTTGAATTTTTTACTCTTAGCATGGTACTCTTAAAATAAATGGCATACTTATCACCCTTAGTAATTTGGACATCCATGTTGATGATCTGGATTCCTTGAATTCATTGTTTCTCTTTTTCTTTTCTGGACATAATGAATGCACCGGCATTGGCCATGGTACTAACTACTCGTCATGAAGACCACACTTGGGAAAATCCCACCTCTGGGAGCACTAATTCCATATTTGCATTCTGACAAAACCAGATGGGCCCCTAGACAGTCTTACTCTCTCACTTTGTGGACCAAACATAAAATCTTTACATCTTCAGCAATATAAAATATTTATTTCTTGTTACACATGCAAGGCTATATTCATTTGTCACCACCCCAAGAATCTGTGTTCTTCTCTTTTCCTACTATCTCTGTTTATCCTTTTCAGTACCATCAAAGCCAGTTTGCTCCTGTCAGACAGATCAGCCTTTTGCTCTGTGTCTCACCCATTCCACCGTCTTCAGAATATCTCTTACTCCAGTCACTTCTAATTTCAACTTCTCCTCCTTCCATCATTCCTGGTGGTGCAAATTTCTTTTGAAAAATCTGTGTCTACTTCTTTGTGACCTAAATGCCATCTATTCCCTCAATAATTTTTCTGCCAAGCTCTTCTAAAATTTGAATTGTGTTCATTTGTATATTTTAAAAATCATTTGTCAATAGGCTTATCATAGCCTAAAAACTGGCTTTCAAACTAATCACCCTTCTAACACTTCTCTCTAAAAACTTTTAATAAATTCCTTATTCCCAAATTCAAGGATATGATTTCAGGGCTTATACAGTCTAGGAAAATGGAACAAAAGGCTTTATTCCATTCATGCATTACTTTGAACAGTTATAGAATATCTACTTCATAGATGTCTCTTGAGAGAGAAAATCGGTAATAATTAAGAGAACAATTGAGCTAATATTTATTGAGCTGTTATTGTCTATGAGACACTTTGCCCAGATCATCCCATTTAATCCTCATTACAGCCATTTAAATGAAACACCTGAAACTTAGACAAGGCAAGGAACCTGCCCGAAGTCACAAAACAAGAAAGTGGCCAAGCTCAAATTCAAATCCAGGTCTTTCTGATTGCAGAATTCAAGCTTTTGGCTTAGCTATATCTATACCTATAACGATAGCTAAATGTGGAATGTTCCCTACAATTAAGGAGCTATACTTTAATAATAATAATATTTAATATTTGGTTAGCATTTTACAATAATGTTGTCTTTACACGTGTAGTTTTATTTGACTTCCCCACCCAAAAAAAGCCACTATGTGTCCCGCAATAGTAGCAGCCGTGTGTTCATGAATAAACACTAATAGACATAATAAACATTTAACATTTCCACTTGACTTGAAAATGTTAGTGTATAAATCAGCTATTGAAAATTATGCCTTGGGGTGCCTGGGTGGCTCAGCCGTTAAGCGTCTGCCTTTGGCTCAGGTCATGATCTCAGGGTCCTGGGATCGAGCCCCGCATCCGGCTCCCTGCTCCGCGGGAAGCCTGCTTCTCCCTCTCCTACTCCCCTTGCTTGTGTTCCCTCTCTCACTGTGTCTCTCTCTGTCAAATAAATAAAATCTTAAAAAAAAAAAAAAAAGAAAGAAAATTATGCCTTAATGAGCAATGCAATTGAATAGAAGAATCTATAATTTTTCTTTAAAACTTAATAATTAACCGTAGTCCATTAACATGCTTCTTTTGACAGATCGTCCCCTTATGATGGTGTCACAGGAATCTTTAATTGTGTGCAACTGAACAGTTTTTAACAAGAAGGATGGTTCTCTATAGCAAATAGGGATTGCTGAGAAAAAAAAATAATAAAAAAAGTGAGTAAATGTATTCAGCATGAGAGCAAAGATCATGCCTAACTTATTTTCTGTTGTGTTCTCAGTACTCAGGAAAAAATTTGATCTTAGTTGATAAATATTTGCTGTAGAGAAGAATGACTAGAGAATTAATGCAAGAACTGGATGAGATGCAATTGTAATTGCTTTCCAATATCTTCTAGACCAAAAGCAGTCATTGCTCTCACAGTCATATGGCCTAGAGTTCTTTTTGATTTAATTTTCAATATGCATTTTTAATGCTTAGTGAATTGAAAAAGACATATCCAGATATTCCTTTTTATAAAATAGGTGTTCAAAAGAAGTACCCAAATTAAATTAATCCTGTCTTCAAAGTGAAAGAAAATGTTTATTTGGAACTGTTATATAGCATATTTTAATTATTTTTAGGTGTCCTTTGTTTCTTAAATGCTGTTCTACATTTTTTTAACTTTTCAGAACAAATATATTTGCCTTATTCGCTTTGTCTTGCAAATTTTTTTTAAAATTTGCATGAATAACTTTATGAAATTAATTTGCATGAATAACTTTATGAAATTAATTTATTCAGTTTGGTTTTGAAGAAGACACAATATTCAAAGGCAAATACAGTTTACTAAGTGATTTCAAAATCTGAAGTAAAAAAACACACATATCCCTAGAGGCTCTTGCTTTGTGTCTATACATACAAGTGTGTACATGAGACTGCAAGCCGGTGCTGTATTTATAGGGGGCTTACAGAGACAGCAGGGTAACAGGACTCTAGTCAGAGAATCATTTACTTCTATGGAGAAGATTATCTTGTCTATAGTCCTCATTTTAATGATAAAACAGTTAGGAGGTAGTAGAGTAATACCTTCGGGTGACCGGCTAAAGTCAATTAGGTTTATTGCTTCATAATACTTAAATTTAGGATGCCTCATTTGTAAACCCTGAGAGTTATCCTGTCTCTGAAGGACCAGGTAATGATAGAACACACCTTTAGAAAAGGGTTTCTCAATCTCGTCTCTGTTGAGTTATCTGGTCAAATGCTTCTTTGTTGTGAGGAGCTATTTCAGGGCCTTTTAGGACATTTAGCAGTGCCTCTGGACTGTAGCTGCTAGATGTGAGTAGCAACGCCCCTGCCCAGGCTGCGACAATCAAAGCTGTCTCCAGATATTGCCAAATGTCCTCTTGAGGCAAAATCACTGTTGGGGAACCATCAGATCCCTGCTGAGAGTGATGAAATAGGGAAATGAGGCTTTTGCATCCAAAATTGCACTGCAATTGCTATTTTCAAGACCACCGTGACCTGCAAGTTGCAGTGGTCATTGTTTGGACCTCAGGATATTGATCTATCTGCTGCATTATCAGTTGATCTTGCTTCCTGCTTATAAAGGCCTTTGTTCACTTGACTTCCAGGAAACCACACTCTTGATTGTCCTCAGCCCTCACTGGCATCACTCAGATCCCTTTCCTGATTCCTTCTTTTCCTTGGCCTTTAAACATCAGAGTAACACACAGACTCCCTCCTCACAACTCTTCTCTTTTCACACGTTTCCTTGGTGATCTTATCGAGTCCCATGACTTTTCAAAAGCATTTACATGCTTCCCACATTTATGTCTTCAGATCTTACTACTGACTCATATATCTAATAGTTTAATGATTCCTCTGGCTGATTATGTAATAAGCATCTCAAAATTAATTATGTCCAAAGCAGAAATACTGGTGTTCCCATCCAACCAATCTACTTCTTCCAGGCTTCCCCATGTCAGTAAATGACAACCCTGTTCTTTGATTCACTCAGATAAAACAAACAAGCTTGGACTCATCTTTGACTCCTCCTTTCTTTCTTTAATATTGCGCATTCAATCCATCAGGAAATCATGTTTGCTGTACCTCCAAATAAAGGCAGAATTCATCAATTTCGCTACAGCTCTACCACTACCACCCTGGCTATGTTATCATCTATCACTTGGATTAATTCAGTATCTCACAATTTGTTGCCATGCAATTTTTTCTCAACAGCACTTTGATGTTTTTAAAATTTAAATGATCTTATATCAGTGCTTTGCTCCAAACCGTTCAGTGATTTCCTGCTTGATTGAGAGTCTTTAGTATGCTTGATAACTCTGCCCTTTGTGGCTCCTGGTTAACTCTGACCTCTTCTCTTTCCAATATCGACTTCCACTTTCTGCTCCAGCGTACCTGTGTTTCCCTTTCCCTAAGATTCTTTTCTTTTAAAAAAAAGATTTTTTTTTTTTAATTTATTTGAGAGAGAGCCCATCTGTGTGTGTGCACAAGTGGGGGGAGGGGCAGACGGAGCGGGAGAAACGGACTCCTTGCTGAGTGTGGCTCTGGACCCGGCATTAGAGGGAGGGCTCCATGAGGGGCTTGACCTGGAGACTCCCACCTGGGGACTCCACCCTGGGATCCATGAGGGTCTCAATGAGAGGCTCCACCAGGGGTTCCACACCAGGACCCTGAGATCATGACCTGAGCCCAAGCAGACACTTAACTGACTGAGCTGTCTGATGCCCCCCTCCAAGATTCCTTTTCCCCATATCTGCATGGCTATCTTCCTCATATTTCTTTCAAGGAGACTTTCCCTGACCACTGTGTTTAATATTATAACCTCCCACTTTTTCCTTATCTCTGTTCCCTTCTTATTTTTATATAGTTTATCACCTATCATCGCTGACACTATGTACTAATATTTTCTTTCCCCTACTTTTATATCTTATGCTCCCTTGTTATACCCAACCTAGAGCATTTGCCTGGCCAACTGTGTACTTTTAAATATTTGCAGAATGAGCAAATGCATATATGAAATGTAAGCACTATTGAGCAGTTACATATTTTTTTTTTCAGTAGACATTAAGCATTTGGAATTATTTGAGGTTGTTAGTGCATAATTTCACAGAACATGTTTCCTATGTTTGGGTAATTGACTGTGCATTATAATGTAAAGGGTATTTTTAGTCTAGTTGAGTAGCTATTTCTATTAAAGCACAAAGGTAATTGTTAGGGTGCTCTTTAGCAGCTTATTAATAGGAAAAAGTAGAGACTGTTCTCGGCAGTTCTACAGTTTTCTGAATTGAGGCTATTGTAGATATCACTGAAAGACGAGGAAGAGCTAAAAACAGGAGGAAGGGAAGGCTCAACACAAAAAATGTGAAGCAAGTGAGTAGCAAGTAATGTTCTGAGGCACAAATACTCTGACTCAGTTGTATTCCAGTGCCTCCCACAGTACCTGGAGTGTGGCACATGCTCAATATTATTAAATGAGTGATTTGTTGGGTAAATATCTTCAGTGACTTTGAACCATCATGAACTGTCTTACGCATCTGGCTGGCCTCATATTAACTCTCATGTACCACCTCCCTACCCTTGTCAGACCTCTCATTTTGTTGGTTAAATACCTAATTCTTTTGTAGAAAGGAATTATGCACATAAACTAAAGGTTTATTTATACTATTTGGCCTATTTTACGTTGAAAAAGTTTTGTTCTTTTGGGCACTGGGGTTGTGGTGCCTGAGCTAGGGGTATGTTCCAGTGTGAAAACTGATGTTTTGGATTTTTTTTTTTTTTTTTTTTTTTTTGTATTACCATATTTCATGGTATCCAAGATGTCAACTATCATAAACCAACTCAAGTTCAGAGATGATAAAATGTAAACAATGGTAGCTGGTAATTGTAGGACACAATTATTTCATACATTCTCAACTCAATGAAGCTAAAGTTATATTTCAAACAATAAAATAGAGTAATGGTTTCTTACCTACTGCCTGCATTGTGTTGTTGAGGACGGGAGGGAACTCAAAATAATAACCATTACTATGTGCCAGATATATGTTGAGGGCTTAACTTTTCTATCACTTGATTCCTAACAAGTTATATAATAACAGATAAAATATCAGAAATTCAGAAACTGAGATCCAAACCCCCATCTCTCTGAATTCACAATCTACAATCTTTCCACTTTACAAGTTACATGGAGATGTCTGAAGGGTAAAAGTATATTTGGCACCTTGCTCAGTTTGCCTGTGATTCTGCAAAAAATTGGGAGAGTTGCTTGGTCTATTGGACACAACTAATTTTGTGTTTTATTTGTATGCATTATTTGTTAACTTATCAAAGTAACAGAAGCACAGAGTTTTAAAGACTCAAATATGCTCAAGGTACATAACAAAACATATGTTTCTGCTCCTTTTGCTTCTCCCTGATGCAACCATGATCTACTTTTTAAACCATTATTCTGGCATTTACACATATCTGTATTTCTAAATAAGTGTGAAAACAGGTAACTCTTGATTCACCAATTTGTGATATTATGTATTGACTTCCTGTTGTCATAAATGAGTATTTGATTATTTTGTATAGTCTACACCTTTGCTGCCATCCTCCATTCTCCAATATATTCAGTCAAAATTTTTATTAAAAAAGTTTTATATTATTATTCCTGTGCTTCTACTGTTCATATCTGAGTACTATTGTATGCTGTGATCGTTTTTCATTTTTTACTTTTTCTCCTAAAATTAATAATTAGGCAATTCATTTTCATTTGCTTGGTTTTCTTTGTATCTATTGCTAATGTCCCCCACACCTTCCAATAAACTCTTTGTACAATTTTCATCAAGGCCAATCACATAAGATAATCTGTCAATTCCATTCTTTTCTTCAAAACATCTCTCCTAAAAATAATCATATTTTTTTTCTTTCTGAGTCCTGTTGTGTGACTGGCATTTGGGACATTTTTTATTAGCATATTAGAATTATTTTGCTTCTTTCTGTTGCTGATTTTTTTTTCTCATGTCTTGATCTTCCTCAATTTACTCACTTGTTATGAGAATGAGTAGCTTCCAGTACTTTCATTATGTTAAAACCATGGTGATGGCATGCCCATTGATTAAGTCTTACTGGATTAACTGCTTATGCCTGATAAATAGTTGGCACCCTGGGATCTCATTTTATTGCCATTTTGGAGATTGTCTTGACCTCTTTCTTGATGAATCGCTAGTTTTCTTTATCTTGTGCTTGCCTTTTTTTTCTTGTATTGCTTAGATGCCTCTTCCAATAGCTTCCTGTGAAAGACTATATTAAAAGGAAAATTTTGAGACTTTGTATGTCTGAAGATACATTATATTCTTCTCACATACTTGGTTGATAGTTTGGCTGAGTAAAAAATTCTAGATTGGAAATAATTTCCATTCAGAAAATTGGAGGTTGTGTTTCATTGACATCTTTCTTCCAGTGTTGCTGTTTGAGAAAGCCAAAGTTATTTCAAGTTGTCCTTTGCAAATAAGCTATTTTTTCCCTCTCTCTAAGATCGTCAGATCTTTTCTAATACACTTACAACCATTCTCTACCCATACAACCATTCTGTTTTCACTTTCAGTGCAGTATTCAATAAATTACATGAGCTATTCAACACTTTATTATAAAATGAGCTTTGTTTTAGATGACTGCCCAACTGTTGGCTAAGGTAAGTCTTCTGAGCATGTTTAAAGTAGGCTAGGCTAAGCTGTGATGTTTGGTAGGTTATACGAATAGCATTTTCAACTTAACGACATTTTCAATTTATGATGGGTGTATCAGGATCTAATCCCATCATAAGTCAAAGAACATCTGTGTTCGTATAAAATAACTTGGCTTTAGTTTTGTTAGGATACAAACTCTCTCAACTGTGCCTGATATCTTTTCTCACTTCCCATGCACAGATCCTCTGTTTAACTCTTTTCAGTGACTAAAACTTCATACCTTTTCCAAAGTTGGGAGAGTAGTGTTAATCTAGAGATTAAATTGTTCTCAAACATGTTTAACTCAATCATCTTTATTTTAATAACTCCCTTTATCCCAAGTTCCAAATGTGCCTAGTGCTGCTGATTACTGAGCTTTTGTAGATTCTGTAGTCTGTCAGTTTGGTCTCAGCTTTCCTGTCATGGATTTCAATTTGCCCCTCATCTGTCTTCATCCTAGCTCACAAGGTTTTGTCACTATGTTTCCTCCTCTGGTTTTTCCGGCTTTGGGACTTACAACTTAAAAACATTCTATCTACTGTATTGTTGGTGGGGTTTGGGGAGCAAAACTGCATATGTTCCAGAACTAAAAACTGATTTTCAATCTTAAAAACTCTTGGGCTCATAAGAAGTTGAATCTTAAGGTTGAAAATCATAAAAATAAAGGCATGAATTGACTTATGTAATAATACTAATGAAAGCAAAAGCAGCTAACACTTAAGAATATGTGTTTCGGATCAAGTGCACTTTACATGCTTTATCTCATTTCAACCTCAGAACATCTATTAGAGATAAGTACTATTAATAGCCCATTTGCAAAAGAGGAAGCTGAATTTGCCCTACTTCACAGATCTAGTATAAGGCAGAGCTCAAATTCAAACTTAGAACTCTGGTTCTAGACTTATAGCTATCCCTTTGTCATATGTCCTCACCAAATTATCATACTGAAAGGAAAGAGTTGGATTCACTTGGGGCATTATGAGCCCTAAACATTTGGATTCTGTAGTGGCTTGATAGAAGAAGCTAAAATGATTTTGATTCTGATTAAAAATGGAGGCAGTATAATTTATTACTTACTGATGTAGAAGAGAAGCAGATAGTGCATATTAGTAAGATCAACCTATATAGTAAATGTGGTTACTTAATGTTTCTTAATTTTACATTATAGTTAATGTAGAAAACTGTACCTATGTATTATCAGTAAATTGAAGTATTATCAGTTCTCTGTCAGTTACCTGTTATAGCTATACATTATTAGGTTAAAAAAAGGATCGATTTGAAGAAGAAGAATAAATGATTTGCTATGTATTATTTAAGTGCAGCCAAGCTATATGCATCATAAGACTAGTTAGATATAAATTGCATTTGTTAAGGTAAATGTGTATAACATTTTTTAATAAAATTAATCTTCCAGAATATTTACACTTGTCACCAACAATGTTCTGGAAGATTTATTGTCTTTAATGCATTTGTTGGAGCATATACACTCATTCAGTATTATCCAGGGTGCTTTGTGCTACAAGCAACTGAAAACCAAACTCAAATTCGAAGTAGATTGATTCATCATCTCACATAAAGAAATCAAAGGGAAGATGGCTCATTTGGTTAATTCAGCTCAGTATATATCTGAGCACCCAGATTCTATCTACTATATTCTGCTATTCTGTGTGGCAACTTTACAGACTTGTATATATCATGATTGCAGACAAGTCCAGGTATCATATCAAGATATGAAGATGCCTAGGGGAGTATGAAGGGCTATCTATTTGTTTCTCTTGATAAGAATGAGGAAATTGTCCCAGAAAACCCTAGCACAAAATTGGTTCACATGGCCACAACTGGGGCATATGACCTTTCCTAACATAAAAATTGGTTAGGGTAATGTAAGTTAACTTGGAATAACAATCTGAAATATCATGCATATAAGGAATAATGGATATGTTATCTGAATTTCCTTTTTAAAATTGAAGTATAATTAACATACAGTGTTATATTAGTTTCAGGTATACAGCATATTTTTTTAAAGATTTTATTTATTTATTTACTTGAGAGAGAGAGAGAGAGAGAGAGAAAACAGCTTGAGAGGGGAGAGGGTTGGAGGGAGAAGCAGGCTCCCTGATGAGCCGGCAGCCTGATGTGGGACTCGATCCCAGGACTCCAGGATCATGACCTGAGCTGAAGGCAGTAGCTTAACCAACTGAGCCACCCAGGTGCCCCTCAGGTATACAGCATTTTGATTCAACAATTCTATTACTTAGGGCTCACCACGATAAGTGTAGTCACCACCTGCCCTGTACAATATTATTACAATATTATTGACTATATTCCCTATGCTGTACTTTTCATCTCTATATCTTATTTATTTTATAACTGGAAGTTTTTACTTCTTAATCTTCTTTATCTAGTTCACCTACCCTGCAACCACCACAGTTTGTTCTTTGTATTTAAGAGTCTGTTTTTTTCCTTCTTCTCTCTTTGCTTCTTCATTTGTTCATTTGTTTTGTTTTTCAGAATCCACATATAAGTGAAATCATATGGTATTTGTCTTTTTCTGACTTATTTCACTTAGCATAATATCTTCTAGGTTCATCCATGTTGTTGCAAATGGCAAAATCTCATCCTTTTTATCGCTGAAATATTATTTTATTATGTATGCAATATATATATGTATATATATGCCATATATATATGTTACATCTTCTTTATCCATTCATTTATCAGTGTACACTTGGGTTGCTTCCATATTTCGGCTATTATAAATAATAGTGCAATAGACATAGGGGGTCTCTATATTTTTTCAAATTAGTGTTTTTGTTTTGTTTGGGTAAACACCTCGAAGTGAATTGCTGGGACATACAGTATTTCTAGTTTTAAATTTTTGAGGAGACTTCAGAGACTTCATATTATTTTTTACAGTGGATGCACCAATTTACATTCCCACCAACAATGTATGAGGGTTCCTTTTTCTCTACATTTTCACCAACATTTTTCATTTCTTGTCTTTTTGGTTCTGGCCATTCTAACAGGTGTAAGGTGATATCTTATTGTGATTTTTATTTGCATTTCCTTGATGGTTAGTGATGTAGAGTACTTTTTCAGGTGTCTGTTGGTGAATTGCCTTTTAAACATTTAAGTGAAATAAATTCACTCAATGAAATTTTTTAGAATTACTTAAAATTTCACAAAAAAAATGCTTGTGAAAATATGTCATTGCTGATTGTATTAAGAAAACTTTTAATTTGATGGTATTATTTTGAAAATCCCTATGATCATAGTCTCCATTTTCACATTTAAAGAGAAATAAAAGCAATTTTTTACATTACAAATATATGAAGAACTTGATGATTAACTATTATGCAACATGTCTTCTTTCTTGGTTCAAATGTCTCTATTCTATACAAATGTAACCTGCAGAGTGGCAATAATTTTAAGTGAAAGTTTTTCTGGAGTTACTTTCTGTTCTTTCCACCAGAATTATTTTGTTTCTTACAGAAATTTACGCCGTATTTAGAAACACATTTATACGTGTATCCTTTTCTATTTCTTTCTTCTTTCAGTGTAGCTCACTCATGCTTATGTATCAGTTGAGTGAATAACACTCAATTATAGATGAATAAATTATTTTGTAAGCACTTTCTGAAAAATTGCTTAATACAATAATGTCTTTAGATTTACACACTCAGCTTTATATCCGATTTCTTATGTGGTTCTAAATGGATCATTAGATGAATGTAGCTATTATATGGTCTTACAAATGAAGCATGGATTTAGAATTTAAGGACTTCTGCTAGAATCCCTTATATTATAGAAAAGTAACTTAGTAGTAAGGTCTTTTTAAAAGTCATCCTGTTAAGTGAAATTTTCCCCCACTCTTACCTTCTAACAGAATTTTTTTATGCTGTAATGTTGACCATTTTTGTTGTTGAAAATTTAATGAAGTAATTAAAGTATAAGTCATATTAATTGAATATCATAGATCTATATTAATTTACTCCAGTCCTGTGATTTTGTTTTTGTTTCTCTTTGCATGACTGACTATTGTAAATATTTGGAAGAGAAAATATGTGAGATAAGAATTTCCTTCCAGTATGTTTCTTCATTTTTTCATTTGTTCTTTTCTTTTTTGAAAAAGCAATAACATTTCCAAGAGTGTCTTATCAATGCAAATATACTTTTTCTTAAGGTAACTCTTTTTTTAAGATTTATTTATTTGAGAGAGAGAGGGAGAATGCAAGCGGGGGGAGGGACAGGAGAGAGAGAGAGAGAATCCCCAAGCGGACACTAGGCTGAGTTCAGAGTCCCACCTGGGGCTTGATCCCAGGACCCTGAGATCATGACCTGAGCTGAAACAAAGAGTCAGAAGCTTAAGTGACTAAACCACCCAGACGGCCCTTAAGGTAACTCTCTATTATGGGTGGGGATACAGCAAAAAGCAACCACTTATTTATTCCAGTATTATGCTTTTGTGATATGATCCTATGCATATTTTTATTTACTGTGTGTACAACACTGTTTTTCTCACTAAACTCTTACAGAGTAATCCTGGATTATGGCAATGTAAGCAGTCTTTTCTTCCAGTGAAATAATGTTATTAAATATCGAGTCTGGAAGAAGAGATGAATGAAATCCTGAATCTAAGTATTGCTTTTCAATTACCTCCCAAAGGCTCTGTGTCTCTTCAAAGACAAAATTAATCTTCAGTAAAATTTTGCTCTTTGTATAAACAATTACTAAAGTAATAAGAATGTTAAAGAATCTCATTCACACATAGAAATTCAGTAAATAGGTCTACACATTAAAGGAAAAATTACTAGATATAAGAAACTCTCAGATTAACACTTGAATGTTTTTATTGTTTCCTCACTTCCCTTCTCCTCCTGCCCCCAACTTCCCTCTTTGTCATTCCTGATTCTGTTAGGTCTGCAGATACTGCAGAATGGTAACTGCAGAATGGTGAAGAAAACAGGCATGGCCTTCAAGGAGCTTGCATTCGAATTGCCTAAAAAATCACTTGAAAATGGTGACTTCTCAATGAAAGGGTCCTGGGATAATTGGTCACGTATTGAAAGATAAATTTAGAATACGTTTAATGTCAAAACTAATATTAAAATAAATTTGAGATTTTTTAAAACGTTAAATATTAAAGTGAGATATCAAAAATGTCTTAGAAAAAATGGGTATTTGAATTTTGGATCTCGTAATAAAGAAGAATCACCTTAGCTTAAAACTAATAGAAGATTCACATCAGAACAGATGGATAAATTTGAATACATAAATATGTATTAAAACTATTTTGTATCAAAATATGCATATTTTAATATACAGTGTAAAAAACTGAACATACTTAAATAAAAATATTTTAGTAGATATTTTTACTGTTTATATATATATTTAAAATTGTATCCCACTCCCTTTTCTGTATTTTACATAATAACTACTTTGGCCATGGCTTAACTGTATAATCAAAAAATAAACAAAAAATTTTGAGTCCTTTTTGAAAAGGATGATAGCTAAGAATGAGGTCAGGCTACAGTATTTGATAACTAAGATAGCCAAATTAAAAATTCATTTCAGATTTTAAATAGCATATACTCAAAAATCAAATTCAATCTAAAAATTGAATCAATAAAAAGTAATACTATTTTTCAATTTTTAAGTGAAAGTAATGGGTTTTAAAACCTATTTTATCCTCCTTCATACTAAAATTTTAAAAAGATGTTAAGCTAAGAGTAACAATATCAAACCTATTATATTCTATTAATTCATGTCCTTTTTTTCACTTGATGCCATGGATGAGAAATACTCAGAAAAAAATCGCTGTAAGAATATTCATGATTCTTATTTTTACTAAGCTTATTTATGTATATATATATTTATGTACATATGCATGTATTTGCTTCAAGATGTTTTAGAGGGGATACAAGTTTCTTCTCTGCTCTGTCTAGATTAGCTTCAGAGAAACACACACCTAACAAGGAGGAAGGAGAATGAAAGGCTCATTTATGGACAGTTCTGTACTATACATAAAAATTACTTATATTATGTATTTGGCAAAATAGCCTCCCTGTGAGTCCAGAATAATAATGCTGGATTGTTATATAATCAAAATTGTTAATTCTATGGATGTGAGAATTGAGATGCCAAGATATTAAATGACTTGATCAAGGCTATTCATTCAGCACACAATTACTGAACACATGCCCTGTGCCAGCCACCTTCCTCAGTAATGGAAACCTGCCATTAACAGAACATGAAACTTTCTACTCTCCTGGAACTTACATTCTAATGGAAATGGCTCAATTTTCCTAAATGCTATTCCCATACACATACCATTGTATGGCACTCCTTTAGCAATTGAAAATTTTATGAATATGAGTAAGCATTCATGTTTGGAATTTAAAAAAAATCATAAATGAGATATTTCTCAGCTTTTTTGCTATTCAGATTATCTCCAGCAATTCTAAATATGCCAGAAGTACCAGAGATTCAGCAAAAATAACTCTACAATACTAATTATAAAAAAATTTGAAAATGTTTTGATTGATAGATATTTTTCATTGAAATCAATACTGGTGGTTAAAATGAATGTTAGGAAATATGATTGAAATATACAGAATCTTTGATATGATAATAAATTTCACTTTCTCTCTTGACTACCTACCTTACTTGAGTGCTTTTATTGTCACATTTATTTTATAATTTTATAGAAATATACGTTATTGTTGTACAAGGTCCACAGAAAAGCCTTAAGAAGAAATTTAAAAGCACTTATACTCTCAGAACTAGGAAGTAAGTGGGAAGTTATCCTGTGGTTCATATCTTCATTTTTCTAGGATATATTTATGATCTATAGATTATGTTCTCTGCATATCGAGTATTTTTAGATGATACAGAGTTCAATTTTCTTATTAATTATGCAACCAACATTCACATATTATGTTTGTTTTAGCTTTAAAAATATTACTAATATTAACATAGACTGATCAATTGAACATAGCCTCATATATGTACAATTGAAATATAACTATAAAATATATACAGAAATAGAAAATTTATAATAGAAAACTCATAAAATACATACTTTATAATTTTAATATATTAAAATTTCCATTTATTGGCATTGTTGTCTAGTTAAAGTTTCCAATGAGCAAGTATTATAGAATAGCAAAGTTTAATCCATATTAACTTAATTTCATGTGCAGCTTTTACTGATATTTTGGCAAATATATCACTGAATAACATCAGCATTAAAGTTTTATGCCTTTGTTCTCAAAAGTTAGCAAAAGAATAAAAAAAATCTATAAAAGTTGAATATTCTCATCACTCAACACCTACTCACATGGAAATGTGACTGTAGAATAAGGAGAGAATATGAAAAATTAGCTGGCTCTACATTACTAGGTATAAAAGGAATTAGTATTGCTCAATGCATTTATATAAATATCCCCAAATATAGGCACCTCAGAAAAGTTCAGAGCCCTGTGATACAACATTATGGAATCTTTAACTGAAAAATGAGTCTACTGTAAAATGTGAAAAAATATATAAAATATGATTTATATTCTATTGACAATTTACTACTCTTTAAAGTGTTTACTTTTAGGGATCCTGGGTGGTGTAGTCAATTGAGCATTCAGCTCTTGGTTTTGGCTCAGGTTGTGATCTCATGGTCATGAGATCCAGCCCCTGGCTAGCTCCGAGCTCAGGGTGGTGCGTGCTTGAAATTCTCTGTCCCTCTCCCTGTGCCCCTCGCACTCGTGCTCGTGCTCTCTCTAAAATAAATAAATAAATCTTAAAAATAAAATAAAATGTGTACTTCTATGAAGACATGAAATTGATGGATGCCTCCCTCCCTGACAACTTCCCAGCCCTATTCTGCCAAATGTGAAGATGTGGTTGCTCAATCAATACAAACACTTCCACAGCACATCGTTCCTTGTTTACTTGATATTTTTACATTGCTGATTTTATAGTGGTATTTCCATTATTAAATGGTAGTTTGGAAACCAGACAGCAAATGAGTGTGTACTATTTTCAAGAATGTAATTCCGAGTGTGAGAATACACACACACACACACACACACACTCAGGTGTCTTCTATTCATAGATAGTGATAGAACAGTGGTTCTGAAACTTTAGCTTGCATGAGAATCTTGTGGGGACTTTGAAAATCCCTGGGCCCTACCACCACAGTTTCTCAACTTCCTGGTTTGGGGTGTGGTTACGATTTGCTCATCTAACAATATTCCAGGTAATGCTGATGCTGTTAGTTTTGTAGTCCACATTTTGAGAACCAGTGCTTTAGAGGGAAAAATATTGGGCATAAAGACATTTGGACAGTAGCTGGAGGGTGGCATAGTCCTTTTGTTCCTTGTGTATTTGTTGTTCAGGAGGATTTTTTAAAAATTTACATTTAAAAAATTGTTTATTCCTATAATACATTGAAAAAATATGGTTGCTCTTTTTTGCTTATTGAAAGATCAAATCAGAGGTGGGATGACACCTAAACCAGCATTATGCACATGGGAAAATGATTTTTTTTCATACAGTCATTCCCTTGACAAGTATTTATTCATCAGTAAATCATTAAAATTGATGTTGGAGTCTCTGGTAGATTAAAACAGCCTAACTTAATTTCACACACATGCATACAAACACACATATTTTATATGGGAAAACAAAGATATTGATGTGTCTAGGTTGGGAAAAAAAAAAAGTTGTGAAATATTGCCTGTGTGCCTGGCTTTTGAATTGCTGTGAATTTCTGGTCAATTCTCAATGACATGACTCACACAGTATCTTGGTAGAATGTTATTAAGTTGCTAAGACAAGCCACCTCTCTCCAGTGATGCTGCTGAAAGATGAGGAAGATTACAACTACTTGTGATTGAAACTGATTGAAAATTATTATCTTCCACTGAGGAAAATCCCAAGCTATTCTTATTGATCTGTGTACTTTCTATGAAAAAAAATGGTGAGAACAGGAATTATTTTTTTTCCTTCAGTGTGCACCAAATTTTGAAATTGAACATGTTCATATTTTTAAAATTTCCAAATCTTTAGTATATTTTGAATATTAATGGATATTAAGCCCTGAAACAAGATATTTTCATATATGCATTGTTAGCCCTTGTAGATTAAGTGATAGAATGAATGGCCTTTTCACTTTTCTTCTAGATTTGAGGCAACAAATGCCCTTAAAAATATTCCCTTATGGGGCGCCTGGGTGGCTCAGTTGGTTAAGCGACTGCCTTCGGCTCAGGTCATGATCCTGGAGTCCCTGGATCGAGTCCTGCATCGGGCTCCCTGCTCAGTGAGGAGCCTGCTTCTGCCTCTGACCCTCCCCCCCTCTCATGTGCGCTCTCTCTCTCTCTCATTCTCTCTGTCTCAAATAAATAAAAATTAAAAAAAAAAAATCTTTAAAAAAAAATATTCTCTTATGTTCTACTCACAAGCAGAAAGTCAAAACAGTGTTGGGGTCAATCTTTTTCACTTTATGGATCTGTAAACTCTAAATAGAACTAGGCATAAGGTATTAAATAATGCTGACCAAAGCACTAGGATAAAGTCAATAAATGAAATGGAGAAATAATCCAAGTTACTAAGGTAGACTTGCTTCATAGGTGTATTCTTTCATATTACTTTTAAGGAAGTCTAATATAATGAGACCAAGTGGACAATATAATAACAACTGAAAGAATATATGCAAAACATAGAATGTTCTAATTAATGGTAAATATAATTTTCAAGTACCTTTGAATACTTTGATAAACTTTGAGATAGATTTTTAGCTTTAAAATGGAAATTAAAGTTTGTGATACTTGGAAATTAAAGTTTGTGATACAATGGAAATTAGAGTTTGTGAAACCAAAAAATTTTAATGTGACATATATTTATAAAAGCTATAATATGAATAACCACTCAGATTTAATTTTCATGCTCTTAAAATAACATAGGAATAGAAAAATGACAACAAACAAAAATTAAATGGAGAGACCAGGTCATTAATATCTGCACTTCTTACCACCTCTTCTCTCCACCAAATATCTTAGTCTCTTTCTTCAGGAAAATTTAAATACAAAGTGTACAAACCATCAAAATTATAAGGCAAGGTATAACAAAGGTAGCATACACTGGAATCTTGATTTTTTTATGTTAATTAATCTTATTTTAAAGTAGAAAAATTGGTTATTTTTAAATTTAACTATTAATGCTGTCAAGTAGATTTTTGAGTAAGTATACCTATTTATCTCATAGTTTTAAACAGAGATAAGAATTTTAAACACTGGCTTACTGAGAGGGCTTGGACTCACGAGAGTGACCCCATAAAATGCTGTGTCCACCTGTTATGTCTCCTCTTGCAGGATCAACCACAGGTATTATCTAGAAGGCAAGGAAAAACAAAACAAAACAAAATTCAAATTCTAGATTATGTTAACATTGAACCCAACTAACGTAAAATAATTCCTGTGAGTAAAAATAGAATACACTTTACTTCACTTTTCTCAAATCAGGCAGCCCTAGCAGTAAATTAAAACCATGGTAACTCAGGCTCTGTTCTTAAAGTCATACACACAACTTTAATATGCCCTAAAAAAAAGGAAGTTGCCTAGTGTATCATTTCCAATGTTCTGTAACAAATTGTCTCAAACTTAGTGGGATAAGGCAACACAAATTTATTATGTTACATTTCTGGAAGTAGAAGTCTGAATGGTTTTACAAGGTTAAAATCAAGGACTATGTTTTATCTGGATGCTGTAGAGGAGTATCTATTCCTTGCTAGGGGCTGCCTTCATTCCTTCATTTGTGGACCTATCACTCTGACCTCTGCCTGTGTAACCACATGTTATTTTACTCTGACCTTCCTACTTCCCTCTTACAGTGATTCTTTCCCTCTTACAGTGATTCTTCTGATTATATTGGGCTTATCTAGGTATTCCAGGACAATCTTCCCATCTCAAAATCCTGAACTTAATCACATCTGCAAAAGCCCGTTTGCATTATAATGTAACATACTCCAAGGATTAGAATGTAAACATCTTTGAGGGGCCAATATTTTTCTTACCATAGATAGGAACAAAATTTTTACGTAATAAAAACGCTTAGTTTCTGTGGTAAGTTAAATGGTGTTCCCCTAAAAGGTATACCCATGTCAAATCTCTGGAAACTGGGAATGTCATCTTATTTGGAAGAAAGGATCTTTGCAGATTTTAAGTCAAAAATCTTGAGAAAACTCCTTACACCTTCCCCTGTCCTTGAAATGTACCTTTGAACTACTATTCCCATGCTAACAGCCCTTTCAAGGATGCAGTTTTGTGAGAGTAAGGTGTTCTTGAGACTATTGAGTAAGGTGTTGTTGAGAACAAGATTTTGGGGGCACCTGGGTGGCTCAGTCAGTTAAGCGTCTGCCTTCAGCTCAGGTCATGATCTCCAGGTCCTGAGATCCAGCCCTGCCCTGGGCTCCCTGCTCAGTGGGCAGCCTGCTTCTCTCTCTCTCCCTCTGCCGCTCCCCAATGCTCATTATCATTCTCTCTCTCAAATAAATAAATACAATCTTTTTTTTTTTTTTTTAAGATTTTATTTATTTGACAGAGAGATACACAGCGAGAGGGGAACACAAGCAGGGGAAGTGGGAGAGGGAGAAGCAGGCTTCCCGTGGAACAGGGAGCTCGATGTGGGGCTTGATCCCAGGACCCTGGGATCAGGACCTGAGCCGAAGGCAGATGCTTAACGACTGAGCTACCCAGGCGCCCCAAATAAATAAAATCTTAAAAAAGAGAGAGAGAGCAAGATTTTGTTAAGAATAAATAACTAAACCCAGTTAAGTCCTCTATATAAACATTTTTTTTTTTTTTAATAAGTAGAGCCTGATGCAGAGCTCCATCTCACAACCCTGAGATTGTGACTTGAGGGGAAATCAAGAGTCCGATGCTTAACTGACTGAGCCACCCAGGCGCCCCTAAACTTTTCAGATCCTACTGGGTGGGTGTGGAAATGTTCTTGTCTTGGGGCCACTCAAGACAAACCTCATACGTAAGTTCCCTTGTTTATTAAAACTGCCACCTATCAATCTGGAATCATCTGCTTCTTTCTTTGGTCTTTCCCAGCCCTCTGTGTATGGAGGCCAGTTTCAGATTTCACCCGGGGAACTTCCAAGGTTGCAAACCAACATTATAGCAGTCATAGGAAAATAACATAGTCTCTAAATGTAAAAGTTTTTGAAAGACATACTTCACATTCTAGGAATTTTTCAAAAGAAGATTAAAAACAACTTTAATAGTCACAAAATTCATATACTGTACATTTATAATCTTAAAGATATTCATATGTTAACACATCTTTAAAAGACTGTATAGAAAGGATGCCTGGGTGGCTCAGCCCGTTAAGTGTCCGACTGAGTTTCAGCTCAGGTTATGATTTCGAGAGATCAAGCCTTGTGTTGGGCTCTCCGCTCAATGTGGAATCTGCTTGAGATTCTCTCTCCCTCTCCCTCTCATTTTCTCTCTCTCTCTCTCTAAAATAAATAAATCTTAAAAAAAAAAAAGACTGTATAGAAATATCATGCCTTGAGATATATCCAAAGGGGATTTCTCATTTGTGATCATAGAAAGATAAATACTTATTTCTGATATGAAATGTTTCAGGAGTTGAGTAAAATTTTACAAAATTGAAAAAAGATTTACTGTAGATTTTTGTTGTGGATTAAGCAAAGCAAACCTATAAATCCCTTTCTTTCATACTGGTTGACTAAAAATAATTTGTAAGAAAAGGAAGAGATTGTATATGACATTGTTACTCTGGGTACCAAATATAACCTTTTATTTTTTATTTTATTTTTAAATATTTTATTTATTTATTTGACAGAGAGAGACACAACGAGAGAGGGAACACAAGCAGCGGGAGTGGGAGAGGGAGAAGCAGGCCTCCCGCTGAACAGGGAGCCCGATGCAGGGCTCAATCCCAGGACCCCGGGATCATGAGCCGAAGGCAGATGCTTAACTACTCAGCCACCCAGGCGCCCCAGATATAAACTTTTAAATAAATTCACAATACAATGAGTATTTAAGAGGATAGTTGATAGAAGAAGTCATTCTTTATCGGTGCCATTATTTATGTTTCTCATTTTTTACAAATTTTCTTAGAGAGATGCTAGATGGAAAAGTAAATTTCAAATGTTATAACACCTTGGCTTCATTAAAATTTTCTAATGAGAAACCTTATACTTACAGATGTACTAAATATTATAGGAATACAAATTGCAGATGATTTTTCTTAGTTTTTGAGATTAATAGTACTTATACTTTGTGGGCTCTTTTTTTATTATGTTTTTATTATTTCTTTTGAATGCATATCTTATTTTTTACCCAAGCCTGAATAACATCTAAATTGTTTCCAACCCAGAATAGTCAGATGGTGTAAAGGAGTGCAAGAACCATACATAAAGTGTGTAAAGCAGAATGGCCTGCAGTTGTCATTGGAGTTAATGTCATAGAACTGTTATCTGAACCACTTCTTGTTTTTATGCCATGGTTTAGAATGTTTCTATATTTGGTTTGGTTCATTGGTATTTATTTAATTAATTTATTTATTTTTAAGATTTTATTTATTTATTTGACAGAGAGAGAGAGAGTGAGAGCAGGAACACAAGCAGTAGGGAGTGGGAGAGAGAGAAACAAGCTTCCTGGTGAACGGAGAGCCCGATGTAGGTCTCTATCCCAGGACTCTGGGATCATGACTTGAGCCGGAGGCAGATGCCTAACTGACTGAGCCACCCAGGTGTCCCTATTTATTTTTTTTTAATAATTTAATTTTCAATGTACTGGGGAAAAAAACAAACTTTAGCCACAAATAATGAAGATAAATGGCTCTATCACCCACCCTGAGATCTTGTGCAAGTCTCGTGTGTGTGTGTGTATGTGTGTGCATGTAATTGATTTATGGCATTTGCCAATACTCTGGGTCTTAGATTTATTCAAATAATATTACTTTAGGATATACACTCCTTTGGGGGTTTGTTGATTTTTGTCCATCATCAGTTCCAGAGTCTCAAAACTGTGCATGGCAACAGTGTGTTTGCTTTAGTGAACAGGTGTTAATGACAGCTATAACCTGCTTATACCTTGAGATCTATCCAAAGGGGATTTCTCATTTGTGATCATTGAAAGATAAATACTTATTTCTGATATGAAATGTTTCAGGAGTTGAGTAAAATTTCACAGAATTGAAAAAAGATGTACCGTAGATTTTTGTTGTAGATTAAACAGAACAAACCTATAAATCCCTTTCTTTCATACCGGTTGACTAAAAATAATTTGTAAGAAATGGAAGAGATTATATATGACATTGTTACTAAATATTACTAAATATTTCTACCTATGGTTAAAACATCTTTTTAAAAAAATTTTTTTATTGTTATGTTAATCACCATACATTACATCATTAGTTTTTGTTGTAGTGTTCCATGATTCATTGGTTGTGCATAACACCCAGTGCTCCATGCAGAATGTGCCATCTTTAATACCCATCACCAAGCTAACCCATCCTCCCACCCCCTTCCCCTCTAGAACCCTCATTTTGTTTTTCAGAGTCCATGATCTCTCATGGTTCGGCTCCCGCTCCGATTTCCCCCCCTTCCCCTCCTGCTATCTTCTTCTTCTTCTTTTTTTAACATATAATGTATTATTTGTTTCAGAGGTACAGATCTGTAATTCAACAGTCTTGCACAATTCACAGCGCTCAGCAATGTACATACCCTCCCCAATGTCTATCACCCAGCCACCCCATCCCTCCCACCCCCCTCCACTCCAGCAACCCTGTTTGTTTCCTGAGATTAAGAATTCCTCATATCAGTGAGGTCATATGATACATGTCTTTCTCTGATTGAGTTATTTCACTCAGCATAACACCCTCCAGTTGATCCACGTTGTTGCAAATGGCAAGATTTCATTCCTTTTGATGGCTGCATAATATTCCATTGTATATATATATACACATGTGATATATATATCACATCTTTTTTATCCATTCATCTGTCAATTTTTTTTGAAAGGTCAGAATTTTTTTATTATTATATTAATCACCATACATTACATCATTAGTTTTTGATGTAGTGTTCCATGATTCATTGTTTGCATATAACACCCAGTGCTCCATGCAGAACGTGCCTTCTTTAATACCCATCACCAGGCTAACACATCCTCCCACCCCCCTCCCCTCTAGAACCCTCAGTTTGTTTTTCAGAGTCCATCATCTCTCATGGTTCGTCTCCCCCTCTGATTTCCCCCCCTTCATTCTTCTCCTCCTGCTATCTTCTTTTTTTTTCTTAACATATACTGCATTATTTGTTTCAGAGGTACAGATCTGAGATTCAACAGTCTTGCACAATTCACAGCGCTTACCAGAGCACATACCCTCCCCAGTGTCTATCACCCAGTCACCCCATCCCCTCACCCCACCCCCCACTCCAGCAACCCTCAGTTTGTAAAACATCTTTTAAATAAAGATTAAATTTTATTATTTTAAACAACACTGGGATCTAAAATTTCCTAATGACATGTTTATAATACAGTATTCTATAATTCAATCATTTTCTTATAAATCATATTTTTATTGACTGCAAGACACACTGATTTAAAGTAGCATATATATATATTTATATATATATAAAAGAATAGTGATTTTACACAGATTAATGTAACATTTAATTGCAAATTTATGGTGGAAAGATATTTAAAGTGTAAACCCATCCAAATTACATACCTCTTTTATTTGAAGCTCATGAAATTTGCCTTAGGTTAAAATATTGATAATTAGTGTGAACCATCAGAAATTTGTGGTATTATGTGTAAGGGTTTGACATCATTGTTTTCTCTATACTGACTTTACCTCTTATTTCTCATATTCTGATGTTGTTTAGTAGTAGTGTATTAGATGTTTTTTCCCTAGTAAATGATAAAAGGTCCCAAATTTTGATGTCTAATTAAAATAAATTTAACTTTGCTAGTTAAAAACTAGAACAATCTAATATTAACTTTATTTTTGAAAATCATATTTGGAATTATACTTTATCCTTAGATTAACTCCAGACATCACTGAAACAACCCATCATGACTAGATGACTTCCAAATTTTCAATATGGAAGCCCAGATGGTAATGAAACCGAAGCCTCACAATTTTAGGTTAAGAAATCTCAGCACAAATTTTAAATAATATCTATTCTGAATGTCTGTGCCATTTAAAAGTCAACAGTTTCCCTTTTTTCATTATGGCAAATTTATATTTTATTTTTTATTTAGATTCTTTTATTTTTTATTTAGAAATATGGACTTCTAAGTTTGCAAATTCTCAAGTCCGTATTTTAAGTGTGTTTATTGACTGTGTTTTATGATTCTACATAGCAGTCTGTTCTCTAACTATTGTATTTTTAAAATATCATTGTACTTGGAATAACAGAGAAAGGAAGAGGTATTGCATGAAAAAGGGAAGGGAAGGAAAGGTAGAAGGAAGAAAAGAAAGAATGCTTGGAATTACAAATGGAATAGATCAGAGATGTAGAAGGAAGAGGGATTGCTCAACCACTAAATGGAATAGGATGAAAAAGATGACATAGAACGCTGGCAAGGAGGAGCTGCAGGAACTAAGGAGAGCTGTGCTTGCCTCTGTCAGTGAGCAGATGATTGTGGAGACAGGGAAACCAACAAGAGTGCATTCTCAGCCATGTTACTGAGGGGTGATTCTAGTGAGTCTGGAGTCAGCATGCGGGCGCTTAATCCTGGTAGGAAACAGTTGTATTTTTCAAACTCAGGCCTACATTAGAATCATAGGATGGGTTAGTTAAAACACGGTTTGCTGGGGCCTGCCCCCAGTTTCTAAGTCAGTAGGTCTGGGGTGAGACTTGAGAATTTGTATTTCCAACATCATCCTGGGTAATGCTGATCACACTGATCTGAATCAATCCTTTGAAAATCACCGCTATGTGGGATTTGCACTCACATGACCCTCCTGCTCTGTTAGTGCTTAGGGGACTGATGACAGGGGAAGACAGCCACCAAATAATGGGTATGGATCAGGGATGCAATAGGCTCTCAGGGTCATTGCTCAAGAACTCATTTAACCCTTCAGTCTGGTGCCCTGTTGCCCACAAGAATCCAGGGAAGCCCAGACATCACACTTGAGTCCTACATTTAGGATGGGTCTGAGGGATGACTGCTGGGTTGTAGTATGGAGTAGATGGAGTAGATGCTCCTGGTAGATCTGGTGGAAGAGATAAACTACATATGCAGGGTGGGCTTCAGATTCTCTCCTGGACATGGCAGTCGGGAGTAGAACAAGTATCATATAGAAATGCACTATTGGCACAGAATATAGGAGCCAGAGGGATGGATTTTGAGAATATGAAGGCCACTACTTTGTCCCACAGTGTGGTGAATGCTGTTGCCCCAAGAATTCACGTGGAGAAAAATCAGAAGAGGAGTGAGATGTACAACGGGAGATGTGACAAAGAGTTTCAGTAAGATAAGGGATAAAAAGTCTAGGTTTGGCAATAAGGGAACTAATGTTAGAAGAATTTTGGTAAAGTGATCCTGTGGTCCTGGTAGTAGCAAGATGGCTTTGGGCTTACGAGGGAATGGACGGAGAAGCACAGAGCTTTTCAATTGCTTGAGTATGCAGGGGACAAGCTAGAAGATCTGAATACTTTTTGCAATTTATGGATGGAAAAGAAGCTTGAGCATTTTTATCTGCTGAGAAAGATCTAGTAAAGTGAGTCTGAAGACACAAGATGAAAGGGGTAATTAATTCCAGAAGAGGAAGGGGATAATTGATTTTGTAAGTTTCTTTAGGAAATCGGAGGGGTTCTGTGTTCAGAGCATCAAGGAGCTATTAAATGTCACATGCTATTTCTAAGGTCTTTCTTGGGATTATTGTTATAAGTATGTGGTAATTTATTTTGATATTTTCATTTTGTCTCAGCTATAATGAGAAATTAAATTTGGAGGAGTTAAGTGCAAATTTTTATTTCTTCTCAGCTTATACTCAAGGTATTGCTATTTATCATCACTTTCTTTTTGTATACTTTCATTAGGTGAATAATTGGTCACCAACTAAGAAATTTCCCAACACAGACTTTTTGGTTGTTTGCTTTTGTTCTTTGCCTTTTAGGTGGCTTACTTGATTTATTTTTTTCCTATAATATAAAAAGTAGTCTTGGAAGTACCTCAAAGTAAAACGATCAGTTTGATTCAATTAAGTGTGTGTGTTTTGTTTGTATGTTTGTTTTTGCTTTTGTCTTTTGTTTTGGTATCCTCTATTTAAGTTAGGATACCAAACTTTAAAAAAAAAAAAAAGTATCTGCTTACATATTTCATGTAAAAGAAAGTGTTAAAACTTGATTGTGGATCAAATCTTAGTTCTGCCCTTCAGGAACACTTCTTTGGAAAACTTTATATCATATCTCCTTTTAAGCTGATTTTTTCCCCCTAGAACATATATAACAAATAAATAAATTCTGTTCAGCTACTTGACCATTCTGTAGATGGTTCATATAAGTCTGAACAATCTATCAGCTGGGCATGTCCTGGGTGTAACTTGCAGGACAAGGGTGGAGTTGCCAGAAAAAGAGAGAAAGGGATATTTGGACCCAGACACAGGGAAAGGTTTTTGTTTTGTTTTGTTTTTCCCACCCGAAACAGTGTGAGACTCTGTAAGGAGGGAGAAGTCAAGGATGAAAGAGAAGCCAGGGGCTGAAAATGGAAGTTGAAGTAGGATTCCAATGCTTGGCACAGGTAAAAGCCAAGAGATTTTGCTGATTTTATTGCAATTGTGGCTTTTTTCATAAGTCATATGCTAACTAGGACTTGGTTGGAAGGATGAGCGATAGGCACGCTTAGGCTAACTGGGGTATAGGGGTCTTGAGAAGGAGATTGCTAGTCATTTGAAGACTGTGTTTTTGAGTATTGCAAGAGTTGAAACATCAAGCTTGTCAATGTGTCAGCAATAAGGGTTCTTTGCAGGCTCTCTATCAGACTGGATTGACTGGGTTTGCCTTAGGTGCCAATCATTGTGCTTAAGTGGGGTTGGGAGATAGAAGCTTGGGCAAAAACTTTTGCCTGTGTTATCTACTAATATTTTCACCTTCTTTGTTTGCTTGTTTTTTATTTATTTATTTATTTATTTATTTATTTATTTATTTATTTATTAAGATTTTATTTATTTATTTAATTGACAGAAAGAGAGAGAGAGAGACAGTGTGAGGGGGAACACAAGTAGGGGGAGTGGGAGAGGGAGAAGCAGGCTTCCGGCTGAGCAGGGAGCCCGATGCGGGGCTCGATCCCAGGACCCCAGGATCATGACCTGAGCCGAAGGCAGTCACTTAACCAACTGAGCCACCCAGGCGCCCCTGTTTGCTTGTTTTTTAGCTAAGTATTTAGTAACTAACGATAATTCTGCATTTCCAATCTTCTGCTATGGTTAGATTATTTTGACTAAGTTACTGCCAATGATATATAAATAGAAATAAGGTGTACAACTTCAGGGTTGAGCTCTGTAATGGAAAGAGGATCCTGCCCTCCACTTCTCTTTTCCTTTCCTCCCTCTAACTGGAAATCAGAAGTAATAATTGTGAGAGCATCTTAGACCATGAAATGAAGCCAATATAGTGACGATGACAGGGCAATATGTTAGAAGCAGCATAAGACATCAATGCTGCCCCACTGACATACCAATTCTCTCTTGCCTACTCAGTCATGAGATAAGGTGAAAGAGATAAGGTGGTTTTGTATTTTTGTTTTGTTTTGTTTTGAAGTACTACATTTTGGTTTTTTGTTACAGCGGTGTATATCCTCATCAGTACATTTCTCAAGATGTGTCATCAATTCATTCAACAAGTACTTATTCAATACTACATGCCTACCCCTTTTCTAGCAACAGTAAATAAGAGCACAAAGAAAATCCCTACTTTCACAGAGGGTACTTTCTAGTTAAGAAACTAGCCAGTAAAAGGATAAATTTTGTGAAATACATAGTTTTTAATTGAGTAGTATGGATAAAATATAGTAGGAGTAAGAGAATATTATGAAAAACTATACGTTAACAAATTGGAAAATGTAGAAGAAATGCATAAATTCCTAGGAATATATAAACTACCCAAACTAACAGGAAGAAATAGAAAATTTGAACAAATCAATTACCAACATTAAAATTGAATCAGTAATCAAAAAACTCCCAACAAACAAAAGTCCAGGACCAGATGGCTTCACAGGTGAATTCCACCAAATATTTAAAGAAGAGTTAATGGCTATTCTTTTCAAACTATTTCAAAAAATAGGAAAGGAAGGAAAAGGGGCACCTGGGTGGCTCAGTCGGTTAAGCATCTGCCTTGGCTCAGGTCATGATCCCAGGGTCCTGGGATCCAGCCCCAGTGGGCTTCCTGATCAGCGGGAGCCTGCTTCTCCCTCTCCTGCTGCCCCTCCCCCCCCCCCGCTTGCTTGCTCTCTCTTGCTCTTTCTCTCAAATGAATAAATAAAATATTTAAAAAAAGAAAATAAAAGGAAGGAAAACTTCAGATTCATTCTAAGCAGCCAGCATTATCTTGATACCACCCGGATAAAGACACCAGTAAAAAAGAGAACTACAGGCCAATATCCCTGATAAGTAGAGATGCAAAAATCCTCAATTAAATACTAGCAAAGTGAATTCAACAATAAATTTAAAAAAGCATTCACCTTGATCAAGTGGGATTTATTTCCAATTTGCAAGGCTGTTCAGTATTCACAAATCAATCGACACGATACACTGCACTGATAAAAGAAAGGATAAGAACCATAGGATCCTCTCAGTCAATGCGGAGAAAGCAATTGACAAAGTAAAACATCCACTGATGATAAAAACTCTCAACAAAGTAGGTTCAGAGGGAACATACCTCAATATAAAAAAGGCCATATATGAAAAAATGACAACTAACATCATACTCAATGAGGAAAAACTGAGAGCTTTTCCCCTAAGGTCAGGAAAAAGACAAGGATGTCCACTCTCACCACTTTTATTCAAAATAGTATTGGAAGTCCTAGCCACAGCAATCAGAAAACAAAAAGAAGTAAAAGTCATCCCAATCAGTACGGAAGAAACAGGCTTTCACTATTGGTAGATGACATGATACTATATATAGAAAACCCAAAAGACTCCACCAAAAAACTGCTAGAACTGATGAAATGAATTCAGTAAAGTCATAGGAAACAAAATCAATGTACAGACATCTGTTGCATTTCTATATACCAATACTAAAGGAGCAGAAAGAGAAATTAAGAAAACAATACCATTTACAATTGCACCAAGAATAATAAGATGGGAACATTAGTCACACATACAATGGAATATCAGTCATAAAAAGAATGAAATCTTGCCATTTGCAATGACATGGATGGAGCTAGAGAGTATAATCCTAAGCGAAATAAGTCACAGAAAGACAAATACCACATGACTTCACTCATATGTGGAATTTAAGAAACAAAACAAACAAGCAAAGGGAAGAAAAAGAGACAAACCAAGAAACAGACTCTTAATTATAGAGAACAAATTGATGATTACCAGAAGGAGGTTGGGTTAAATAGGTGATGGGGATTAAGGAGTGAGTGCACTTGTCATGATGAGTACAGGTGATGTACGGAATTGTTGGATCACTCTTTTGTACACCTGAAACTAAAATAACACTATGTGTTAACTAACTGGAATTAAAGTAAAAACTTAAAAGAACAAAACAAACAAACAAAAAGACAAAAAACCCAAACAAACAAATAAACAAAAAAATATAGTAGGAAAAGGGGAGGGATAAATGCTAAATGGGAATTAACTTTAAGATAACATCAACAGAAAAGACCTGACTGAAACAAGTGATTTTAGAGTTAAATCCTGAAGTAAGTAAGAAAGCAGCCATGCAGATATGGGATAAGGAGAGAACATTCTAGGCAGAGGCTTGATGAGTGCAAAGACTATGAGACCATACTGTGCCTGATATAGTAGGGAATGAGTGAAGGAGGGAGAGTCATGAGAGATGGGATTAGTGTAATAAGGGGGCCAGGTATTGTAAAATCATGTTACGGACTATGGATGAAATGTGAAAACAATGGAGGGCTCCAGTGGATGACATAATTCAATTTATATTTTAAGAGGATTACTCTGACAGATTTGCAGAAAATAGAAAGTTTCAAGAAAAAAGCAGGCAAACCATTTAAGAATCTACTGTAATAACACAGGTGTGAGATGATGCTAAATGGACAGGATGTATTTTAAAGGTAGAGCCAGCCAAATGGGGGACATGAGAGAAATGGTTCATGAAAGATGTTTTCAAAGTCTGTGTTATGGGGCACCTGGGTGGCTCAGTTGGTTAAGTGTCTGCCTTCGGCTCAGGTCATGATCCCAGAGTCCTGGGATCAAGCCCTGCATCAGGCTCCCTACTCATCGGGGAGACACCCCCACCCCACTTGTGCTCTCTGGCTCTCTCTCTGTCAAATAAATAAGTCATAAAAAAAAAGACTATATTATGACTAACTCTAAGAATAGAGTTGACATTAACTGAGATGATTAAGGAAAAAAAAAAGTGATGACAAGAAAAGCTGATTGGGGGTGGGAGCCAGGCAATAGTGAAGTTCTGGACATGTTGAGTTGGGACGCCTGTTGGATATCTCAGTGGAGAGGCTGAGTACAGAACGGTATATGTGTCTGGAATGTAGGGGGAATCTGAGATGGAGAAATATTTTAAGAAGTCTTCAGCATGTAGACTATATTTTAATCATAAGTCTGGAGGAAGTCCCTGGAGATTGAAAGGTAGAAAGGAAAGATATGCAAGGACCAATCCTGAGGCTTCAGGCTATTCCAACATTCAAGGTCAGAGAGATGAGCAGGAAGCAACAAAAGAGAATGAAGAAAGTGGGTAGAAAGGTAAGATGAAAACCAGGTGAGTGTGGTATCCAGGATTCTCTGAGGAGAAAATGTAAAACATGTCTTTCTGGAGCTCTTCTTTCCAGGCTCTGGTTATAGCAAAAGACACAATTGACATGGATAGTATGTTCTATCAGACATGCCACAAGTTAATGGGACCATCAACCCAGTTTAGAATGTCAGAGGTGGATGAAATCGTATATAACTAAGCCTAGAATCATAAAACAACTTGATTTAGGCAGAGAGTTGACAATTTTGAAGCATGACTAAGTCCAGCCTGGAGTGTAGAATATCAAAATTCCCGCAGATCTGTATGTTTTAACCTTTAATTCAACGACATTTGACACCCTGCTTGGAAATGTAAAGAACCTAACCTGAATAGCTCATCAGATAGAACGCCACACCACCATCTTCAAGAGATTAGTTGTGAGAGAAAATTTAAGCCATGATACCTCCCCTTATGAAATGATGCTGGGCCCTTAACAATACGCAGGTACTGATGATGGTCATTAGCCTGTGAATTCCCATGTCATTCATGTGTAAAATTCATAACAAGCAATTTTCCTATCTTTACATTGAAATAATATTTACCACTTTAAATGCTATTTACCTTTTGTATGTTACTGTGTTTTGCCCCCCTCATTTAAAGCCATGTATCTTAAAGACTGGAATAATGTTTTTAAACTTTTTATACTGCCTTCTTCACCCCTTCTCCTTCTTTTTGCTTTCATAAAACTAGTCTTAATGAGAACATTTTTAAAAAACTTTTGTTGTTGTTGTTACCATCCTTTTACTTCTTAAAACTCTAAACATATTTTTGCTAATTATTTGGTAATATAGTCTCTAGCTCTGTTTACCATTATTCTAAGGCTGGTACTGGTATTATTTTGAATACAAGATAAAGATGTTTGGAAAAAACACTGCAATAGTGGGTAAGTTTTAATGAGTTGATTATTGTTCTTTAGCACTACTGATGTGAAGATATTGATAATGTATTCCTCTTTTTTAATGTTCTTTAGAAATTCTAAATGAGTTTTGCAATAATTATGAATCTCATCCAAATACCTCATCACTATATTTACTTCATCCTTCAAATGCCAGCTAAAAGGATGATTGATATGTATGAATATTATGTCAGTGGTGCATTTCATTTGTCTGAATCAGTGACAATCTCACAATGTTTTTATCCTACGCTAGTTTTATAATGTTCATTGAGGTATTCAGTTTCTAAAGGAAGCAATAGTGACCCCCCTCCAATGTATACGGAGGAAAAAGTTAATGAATGGCCCTTTAAATTCATTTAATAGGCAGTGTACTAGCTAAACAAACATGCTCTTGAAAATTATTAATTATTAATTAATTAATAATTAATGATGAGTACGGGAGATGCATAGAATTGTTGAATCACTCTTTTGTACACCTGAAACTAAAATAACACTTTATGTTAACTAACTGGGATTAAAGTAAAAACTTAACAAAACAAACAAAAATTATTAATTATTATTAATTATTGAAAATTATTAATGGGGAACCTGAAATAACAGTTCATAGGTTTGTTTTTGTATTATTTTGCATTTATTTGTGGTTATGTAATCAATTTTACATTTTATTCATACTATTTATTCATAATTGTCATAATATTTTTGTTAAGGATATATGAATGAATATGCTAAAATTGCCCATGTTAATATTTCATAGGGTGTGACTTCTTTGTTCCCTCAATTCGTGAGAAATTTCACATTAACTGCAACAGGATTGCCATTTCAAATCATTCTTATGGCTTCCTATAGTCAAAATGAAATAGTCCCTTTGGAACAGCAAACTATCACTGCTGTGTCACTGTTCTCGAAAGAGGAGAAATTGTGGAGTGAGTAGGTGAACATGAATCCTACTGATAACATCTACCCAAGACTATAAAATTTTGTGACTCAATCAGAGAATGCAAGGAATCCTGTCAGATAGAATTTTGCCCTCTACTATCTCTTTCAATATTCTCTTTTTAACCTCTTACTATTGCTTTTTATCATTTTATTTATTTTTTAAAGATTTTATTTATTATTTATTAAATTCTATTAACCCATTCAACTACTAGATTACCATATTGTACGTAATGAAGACAGATAGAGAGAGAGAGTGCAAGTGTGGAGGAGGGTCAGGGAGAGAGGGAGAAGCAGACTTTCCGTTGAGCAGAGAGCCAATGTGGGACTTGATCCCAGGACCCTGAGATCATGACGTGAGCCACTTAACCAATGGAGCCATCCAGGCACCCCTCTTATCATTTGATTTATCTCCAATGTACAAAAATTAATCTCAACCACATCTTTTTTTTTTTTTTTTTTAAATTAAAATCTGAAAAGAAATCTCTATGAAGGGACGCCTGGGTGGCTCAGTTGGTTAAGCGACTGCCTTCGGCTCAGGTCATGATCCTGGAGCCCGGGATGGAGTCCCACATCGGGCTCCCTGCTCAGCGGGGAGTCTGCTTCTCCCTCTGACTCTCTTCCCTCTCATGCTCTCTGTCTCTCATTCTCTCTCTTGCAAATAAATAAAATCTTAAAAAAAAAAAAAAGATTAAAAAAAAAAAAGAAATCTCTATGAGGCACTAACAGATTCTGGCATCTCTAAGCCACCACTATCACATAAAACTCAAGGGAAAAGACACTGGGGTCCTGACAGAAAGCAGGATGAGACTTGGCTAAAAGAAATTTCTGTGAGGAAGTTATTATTATTACCCATCCTGTGATCTGATGGGAGAAATATAAGCTATTTACATGAAAGGAATGAGCTTCTTTAACCTAGAGAGGTCTTGTGCAGTAAATGTCAATATTCCAAAAACCACTTTAGGCATTCATATATTTATACAAATTGTATATTCTTAAAATATATTCTTAGATTTAGATATGAGCGTCTTTGATTCACTATTAAATTTATTTAAATTTAAAAAATCCAACTTTGTTGAACTAGTCAATATAATAGTATGGATTTTGGACCTGCATGAGGAGTACCATTAATTCTGTGGAGAGAGGAGTTTTAATTTTGAAAAAAAAAAATGAGATTTGTCGGGGCACCTGGGTGGCTCAGTTGGTTAAGCGTCTGCCTTCGGCTCAGGTCATGATCTCAGGGTCCTGGGATCGAGCCCCACATTGGGCTCCCTGCTCTGCAGGAAGCCTGCTTCTCCCTCTGCCCCTCACCCTGCTTGCGTTCCCTCTCTCGCTGTCTCTCTCTCTCTGTCAATTAAATAAATGAACAAAATCTTTAAAAAAAATGAGATTTGTTACAGAATTGCATATTTATTACAGAAGTAATCCTCGTATAAACTAAGATGTTACACAATGCTGAAATTAATTCAATGGTAACATTAAGGTTAATAATTCTATACTCTATAGGGCATGACTTAACATAAATGAACTCTTTCATTCATGTGAGGATAATAATTTTTGACATTTAATTTAAAAAAATGAACTGGTGTTAAAATGAATGCAGTTATGACCATTTAAAACTGTGTTCTCTATTACATCATAGGATAATACCCATTAAAATGTATAGCTAATACTAAATTAAGTCACAAATTCTAAATACCAGGGCAAAAAAGAAATCTTTTTTTTTAAGAATTATTTATTTGCGAGAGACAGAGAGAGTGAGAGAGTAGGGGGAAAGGCAGAAGGAGAGGGAGAGAAGAGGGAGAGGGAGAGAAGCAGACTCCCCACAGTTTGGGGAGCCCAACACGGGGCTCTATCCCAGGACCCTGAGATCATGACCTGAGTCAAAATCAAGAGTTGGATGCTTAACCGACTGAGCCACTCAGGCATCCCCCGCAAAATCTTCTGCATTATTTCTTGACTAGGTGTGTTAACACAAATTACTATGTACAATACTAAGTATAAACCTTGAGAGTGATTAAATTACTTGTTTTCAAAAATCACTTTAACAGTGTCTGATTGCCAATTCATCACTTTAATATGATAGAAACATAAATGTAGTCTTCCTTTATTTTACAAAGGCTCTTTGGACATAGGTATTAATAATAACTATAATATCTAAAATTTTCATAACTACCTATTATCAGATACTGTGCTATGCTCCTTCCAAATATTAACTAATTTGATCCCCCACAACTAACTTCTAAGAAAAAATATCATCATCATTTTATACTTAAGAAAACTGAAGCACAGCTGTAAATTACTTTTCCAAAGTCACTCACAGCTAGAAACTGATAGAACAGGAATCTAAACTAAGGTAGCCTGGCTCCAGAGTCATTCTTGTTAATCACAATGCTATTGTGCCTTTAAAATTAGATGTAATTTTGAAACTTTCATTTTAATGTGTACAGAAATCTATGCACTCATGCTCGTGACCCTCGTTTATAGAAACACAAAGCCTACCATGTAAAAAATTGAGGTGTGTACTTTTTAAACCTAAGATAGTTCCATGGAAATCATTTAACTTTTTATTTTTATGTAGGTGTTTCATCAGCAAGTAATTTTTCTTTAGTTTTCTTTTCTTTTCTTTCTTTTTTTGTTTTCAACAACACCTTTGGGGCATTGGTAAAAAGAGCAAGTTTACTTGATGGTAATGGTTATCATACGAGATCACAATCCACATGCCTTCAGGGCTCAGGCAGGTAATGAAAATGATTAAATATATAAGACAATAGGGAATAATGGATCCACTGGTAAATTACACACAGAACAGTCCCTTTCTACACACTTCAAATTCACTGTTTTTTCACTGAACAACAAGTCTATGACTGATGTCAGCCTCAGGCCTTCATGTTTGCTGCATATTTCTGCTCTAGAATTATGTAAGTATTCCTCATGATGGTTTAAATGACTTCGATAGAAATTATTTTAGATATGACTATTTGGTTAGATCTCAAGGTGTAACATCAACAGGCATTTCCTTTGTTATTCTTTCTGACAAATTTCAGTAACCTTTATTTTCAGATGGTAAAAGTAATTTTTAAGGAATATGAGAAGGAAAACCTTCCAAAAGACTCTTCTTTCTAAGGCCCAGGAATGTTCCACTCTAAAACATCTGATCTAGCATGCATTTATTAGGAATTCTTTCAGATGCTCCTGCTGTCTTTTCACCAAAGTCCTCTCCTGTATTTACAATCATTCTTGGGTCATGTCTTTTATGTGTGAGTGTTGGTTAAAACACTGTCTTCCACTGATTTTGGAGCCTACATCCCCACAAAACCAATAGAAATGTTACCTCCTTTTAACTCCAGGATTGCCATTACAAATCATTCTTGTGACCCTCCATAGTAGAAATGAAATGGGGCTTTTTTTCCCCCTTCTTCTAGTTCAGAACATAAAATTGCAGTGAACTAGCTTTTGTGTATTATAGTTATTTATGAACTGGAGCTGTGGTGAACTTTGCTATTCAGTTCTGACTGCTGGCTGTGTGGATTAATCCACAGGACTGAGATTGATGGCAGAAAGACCAGTTAGAGCCTATAATAATCTAAGCATAGGTAAGAAGGACTGGGACTGAGGAGATAATAGAAAAGGAGTGATAAAAATTGGAAAGTTGGTGTGGATTATTTTAAATCCTTCTCCTAGATTTGCTGTTGACCTTCGAGTATTTAAGAAGGAAGTAAGAAAACAGCCCAAAGAAACCAGCATTTCTGTTTCCAGGGTTTCTGTTTCCTGAGCAATGAATGCCAAGTTGTCCTTTTTTTTTTTTTTTCCTGAAGGGAAAAGAACTTAACATACTTGTAAAACAGGACGTAATGCCACTTTGATGAAGCTTTTTCAAGAATAACTAGTACATGAAACATGAGCAATTTGTCTATTTAAGATTTAACTGGGATGGCACCTGGTGTTCAGAAGGATTCATTGACATGAATTTTAAAGTTGAAAATGCTACATAAGCAATCATAAAATATAGACAGTCAAAATAAATGAGACAGTCTCTTAAGGCATAAACTATTCACAGGAAATTTCAACCCTAAAACTATGCAACCTTTTAAAGTGAGTAATATGGGTATTTCTAGGTCTCATTAGAATGAATTTATTTAATTAAGAACAAACTTTAGTGATAGGCATTCTTTGAAATCTAATAGTGCAGTAACCAAAAGAAAAGCAAGGAAATAATTATGTTGGATTTATAGGTGATTATGGAGATCCTCTGATAAGAATGCTTTTAAAGAAGTGTGATTCTCATTATGTCATATAAGGTTTAAATCCCTTTTAACAGCTGGATCTAGCCAGTTCGTATTTTGGATTAATTATAATCATATACATGCAAAAAAAAATACATCACATCCGGATATATTATTGCTCAGCAAAATTCAGAAAGGCTGGCAAATAGGAGACGGTACATTTTAGTTAAGACTTGATTCTCCACTAGTTTCAAATGCTTATATAGTGAGACCAGGAATTTCTCTGAAATTTCTATATTGGCAGCTCCAGAAATCTCTGTATGCTTTACAACCCAGTTCTTCGGGTGGCAGGACTGTACTTTGATCTCCAGCATGTGCCTGGGGTTTCCACTTTCTCAGAGAGCCCTCCCACTCTCTGCTCTGCCCCAGACTTCAGTTAGTTGCTGCTTTGCCCTTGATGGAAGCCTTGGGCACCTCTGGTGGGACTCCGTCCACCTTCCTGTTGTGACCTAAGCTTTTGGCCAGCTCTAGACTTCTAACACTCTGTGGGGGTCCTGTATACCCCCGGGGTGTTTCTCTCAGCTTGGTGGTCTATCTGGTACAGCCTTCTCTGCTTTGCACACTTGAGGCCGATCTTTCAGCACTCTGGCCCCGCTCTCAGCCTTCTCCATGATGACACTGTATATTCAGTAAAGGGCCTGTGGGAAAGAATTGGCAGTCTGACGCGGACGCACATTGTGACTGGGGTATTTCAGAATTCTACCCCCTAATCCCAGCCGCACAAGTGGCAGTTTAAATTGTGACAGGTTCTGCTATCTGTGTTCTTTTTTATGGCAGGTTTTGCTCTTGCATTCACATGGCCCTAGAGTTCAGGATAGCTATGGGTCACTTCTGCCCTAGGAAATATTTGTCCCCATGTGGAACTTAGTACCTTGAGCTTTCTTTAAATCCTTAACTCCATGAATGGGCTTTATTTATTTATTTTTTCTTAAAGATTTTATTTATTTATTCATGAGAAACAGAGAGAGGGAAAGAGAGGCAGAGGCAGAGGGAGAGGGAGAAGCAGGCTCTCTGCGGAACAGGGAGCCTGATGCGGGACTTGATCCCAGGACCCCAGGATCATGACCTGAGCCGAAGGCAGATGCTTAACTGACTGAGCCATCCCATGAATGGGCTTTAAAACACATATGTTTTTATAGGTTATCTCATTTGTTCTCATGAGCTGTAATTGTAAGTAGTTCTGGGAAGACATATTTACATTGTTCCAATTACTAGAAAATTAAAATTAATATTGTAATAAATTTTATTATAAACATCTTTTGATATATTTGTGTGTGTGTGTGTGTGTGTGTGTAAATACCTCTTGGGTATATCTTTAGGAATGGAATTCTGGACCATAGACTATATGTAGGTCATACATATTAATTTTACATGCATCTTATACTCCATGAGATATTGTTATTGCTCTTAGTTATGATTTACTTATATTTGCCCACATATTTTTTTCTTTCCATTACTCTATTCCTAAATGATTTTAGGGTTTTTTTTTCTGTTATCATCTCTTTGTATTGAAAGAACTACTTTTAGGGGCGCTAAAAGCCACTTTTAGGGTGGCTCAGTTGGTTGGGCGACTGCCTTCGGCTCAGGTCATGATCCTGGAGTCCCTGGATCGAGTCCCGCATCGGGCTCCCTGCTCGGCAGGGAGCCTGCTTCTCCCTCTGACCTTCCCCTCTCTCATGTGCTCTCTCTCTCATTCTCTCTGTCTCAAAAAAAAAAATAAAATCTTTAAAAAAAAAAAAAGAAAGAACTACTTTTAGTAATTATTTCAAATGAGAGTCTACTGCTGATGAATTCATTCAGTTTTACTTTTGTTCCCAATATTTATTTTTATTCTTCAGTCCAAAAGATATGGGTATAGAATACTACTTGGCAGTCATGTTCTTCCTGGAATTTAAAGGTTATTCCATTGTCTTCTGGCTTTCATCATTTCAGTTGATAAATAGTTAACTGTCAATTTTATTGTTGTTCTGTGAAGGCTAAACTTCTCCCAGTGCAACCCCCCAGCTGCTTTTCAGTTTTTAATTTCTTTTTATCTTATATTTTACTATGCTCAGGTATCTTATGCTTGTTTGCTTATTTGTGTTTCACTACCTGGCATCTATAATAATTCTTGAATCTACAGATGATACATTTTACCAGTTTAAGAAAAATCTCAGCCATTTTTTCTTCAAGTATTATGTTAGCATCACCTTCTCTCTTCTGTTTTTCTTCAGTTACAATTACAGCAGTTAGACCTTATTCCCTGTACACACATTTTATCTTATTCTTCATTCTTTTTTTTCACTTAAAAAAAGATTCTTCTGGTGCTTTATTCTGGATATTTTTTTCCTGAACTTTATTCTAATCATCTATTCTTCTTTACCGAATCCATGAATAAGTAATCTTTTTTTGTAAAAGGCTAGATAGTAAATATCTTTTTTTTTTAATTTTTTAAAAAGATTTTATTTATTTATTTGAGACAGAGAGAATGAGAGACAGAGAGCATGAGAGGGGGGAGGGTCAGAGGGAGAAGCAGACTCCCTGCCGAGCAGGGAACCCGATGCGGGACTCGATCCTGGGACTCCAGGATCATGACCTGAGCCGAAGGCAGTCGCTTAACCAACTGAGCCACCCAGGTGCCCTAGATAGTAAATATTTTATGCTTTGTAGGATATACAGGTTAGAAAACTCTGCATTATAATACAGAAAGAGTCATAGACGTTATGTAACCAGGTGGATATGACCATGTTCCTATAAAATATTAGCTATCAAGTATGCCATATTTGGACCATAGTCTGTAATTTGACAATCCCATGTCTAATATAACCTATAGAGCCCATAATTTCAATGACTATATTTCTTGTATCTAGAGTTTATATTTGACCATTTTTATAGTCTCTAGTTCTCTAGTGAAGTTTAACATAATACCAAATATTTTCTAGCACACTAATTGTTATTTTAACATTCGTGTCTAATAATTTCAACATCTGAATCAACTCTGAGTCTAATTCTATTGCTTGTTTTTTTCTCTTAACCATATCTCTTGCTGTGTCTGTTAACTTTTTAGGAAGCTGAAGTCTTAATAGGAAAAACTGTAAAGGCTCTAGATGAGACATTATCTTCAGCATGTAGTTAGCATAGGGACATATCCAGGTTAAGCTAGATCAAGATTGAGTTTTAGAGCTTTTAAGACCTGCTGTATTTCTACTTCTCCCTTATTCCCACGGTTATTTATTTTCAGAACTCCCAAGTGAAAGTCCTGGGAATTTACTAGAAACCCTATTCAGTGGCAAGCCCTACATGCCACATTTTTTCTCCCCTGTACTTTGTGACTACTGAAAACTACATTTAAGTCTTCACTTCTTTCGTATTGGGTTCTGTATGGCTTTTCTGTACCTTCACAGCTTATGAATTGGTGAGTGCCTAGAGGAGATATGCAGTGCTCACTTACTTGGTCTTTCTTTCTCAAAGAGATCTTGTTACTCTATCCTGGCCGTCTTAGAAGCCCTGGACTTCTGGATTTCACCAACCAGTTTTAAGAAATGGGGAGAAACTCTGTTTAGGTTTTCCATCTCTTAGCAGCCATTCTGCTTAGCTTCTCAGCTTCTCTTTCTCATCTTAGAAATGGATATATGTCTTGTAGTGAAGAGTGGCATAGGGTATCAGGTTCTCCTCGGTGAGTTTCTCTTCTCCTGGGATCATGGCCTTTCAAGTACTGACTTACTTGCTAGCTTTTGAATGCCTTTAGATAGATGTTTGATTTTTGTTGTTTGTTTGCTTGTTTGATTAATTTCCAGATTCTCTGTTTTTTTGTTTTGTTTTGAGGGGACATTTTAGTCTGCTATAAGCTAGTCCACCATTATAGGGGAATGAAAATTTACCTATTACATTTTTAATCTCTTGAAAATAATTCAACATGATATTTTCCCCTCTTTTTATCACTCTGTGCAGTTTATTTTCAGTTTGCTGTATCAGAGTCATGCTCTGCATTTTTCTTCTCTGCTCTGTGCCTGAGCAGGTCCCTCAAACTATATTACCTACACTCCCTTGCTGCCTGGCTTCCTATTGGGTTTGGAGAGTGGGAAGCACCAACCGGGAATCAAAGCAGGCTAGCTGAGAGGCTGAAACATCCATTCCCTTTCTTCATGGAAAGCATTCTCAACCTTTGGCCACAGGTACTGTGGGGAGGCTGCTCCTACATAGGTCTAGTTTCCATTTGGTTAGAGTGTCATCATGCTCTGCCCCTTTCATGTATTTAGGCCTAAGTGTAGATGATGGGGTTTCTTGCTGTTGCTTAAAACTTGATGTTCAGCTTGACCTTGGATATTCCCTTAATCCTACCAATTACCCTTTTAACATCCCCTTAGTTAAGGTTTTATCAGTTAATCTTTTGACTATGCCATCTGCTCAGACCCTGACTGATACACATTCACATTCCTCATTGGGGTAATTTAGAGGGTCTTTTGAGGATATAGAGCTGGGATGCTTAAGTTTTTGTCCCAAACTATGGACTTTTAACTAATGCAGGCTTGTATTCAACAGAGTAGAACCTAAAAGATAATAAAGAGTAATAATTTCATAAAAAGAACTCCCGAAATGCAAGTGTGCATTAATGGAAATTGTACAGCTACAAGACACAGGATTAAAAAACAAAATGTTAGTTATTAAGTAGAACAAGATACATAGTTGTTAAGTAAGATTCCAAGTGGCAGTGTACTACAAAGATAAGTCAGTAATTAAAATGCATTGGCCTGGACTAAAATGGGGTGGAAAAAGCTTGACTGGCTTTAGTTTGTCAGTGTCATTGACTTCGAGTATTTTTCATTACTACAACAATTAGTCTAAGATTTGCAGTTCTTCCCTTGACATGCTGACCTTTTCACATTGATTCTTTTCACCTGCTGCTAAGATACAAAATCAATATAATCAAGCAGGCAAATCACTTGATACTGAAATTGCCTGATAATAGAGGAGAAAATCTAGTTACCCAGTGTCCTTGGATGTGCTTATACACGTATAAAGACAGGCACATAGACCTACTTTAAAGTAGGCCTGATTTACACTCACATCCTAACAGAGGACCTTTATTTTTAAAGAAGTGCTATTGAACAGAAGCCAGTGAGCAGACATGTCAGGTTCATTTTTGATGCCATCCGTCCTTGATGACATCATATGGTATTTCTTTTTCTTTTACTTGTAGAGTAGTTTTGTTAGATTTCCTCCAATCCCCATTTTTCTCCTAGTTCTGCATTTCATCTGACATAGAGCTAGTTGAAACCAGATCTGCAATGAAAAATTTTAAAGGGGTGATGCAAAGAGATGGTGGACCCTGGTCATTTTTTTTCCTTTTCCATCTCTTCGCTCCTGTGGGGGACATGCTGGTTATTTGAAGTATTAACAGCAGCCCCATCAAGCCCTGTGTTTTTCCTGCCAGAGACCTGGATCTTGTTCACAAAAATCCAAAGCAAATGGTTTTCTCAGTAGGGGTACCCTGACAGAATTCCTTAAATCATAGTACATTAGCCATCATAGCCATCAATTTATCAGTTAGCTTTAATATACTACTAAACAATCTATATAAAAAAAACTGACTAGAGTACTTGTAAAATCTGTGAAAAATCATATTTATTTATTTATTTATTTATGTCCAGTTAGCCAGCATATAATACATTAGTTCAACGATTCATTAGTTGCATATAACACCCAGTGCTCATCACAACATGTGCCCTCCTTAATACCCGTCACCCGGTTACCCCATCCCCCCACCCTCCTCCTTTCTGTAACCCTCAGTTTGTTTCCTGGAGTCCAGAGTCTCTCATGGTTTGTCTCCCTCTCTGATTTCTTCCCATTCAGTTTTCCCTCCCTTCCCCTGTGGTCCTCCGTGCTATTCCTTATGTTCCACATAAAAATCATTATTAGAACACTAATGCTCTATTTAGAAAGTCTTTTCTTTTACCATTTTACCTCCTGAGAGAGAAAATCCTATAGGGATTCCTATGACTTAGGTATTTGCTGGAAATTATATTTTATTTAGGTATGTTATGTGTTAGTCATTTTCAAGAGTGATAAAACATATATGCTGATTTAAGATGCTAGTGCATTTCCTTTTGAATATTTCATCAAAGAAAAACTTTTTAAAGTTACTTTTTAAAATAGTGGTGATATATTTTATAATCCTTTACTATGAATCCAGGAATCAACCTGGTAACAGGATAATTTAAAAAATTTACAACACATTTTTCCCTTTGGAAGCAATCTTCGCATAACTCATATATGATAATGATATTACATATTCTCAACATGTAATGCATTAACGTTAACTGATGATAAGTTGAGATATTCATTCTTAATGTCTGGTTGGAAACTAGTCCCAGCTTTTAAAAACTGCTGTTTAGCAAATTAAACAAGTCTTATATAGAATAATGTATTTTTATAGCTTATCTGTAATTCATTCCATGAATAGGGCAGATGGGGCTAGTTGGAATCATCATCTCAACTAGTGCCTTATATTTGCTGAGATTGGGTCTCATGACTGTAATATAAAAATGCATTCTGACTAAAGACCAGTTGTTTATCTCAACTTTTAGTGGAAAAAAAGTGATTAGTGTTGGTGTTTAAATTATGAAAACATTTCAGAATTGAACTGCAATTGAAAAATATATTCTTTTATTAACTTTATTTTTTAAGAGTAGTTGAAGCTTCACAGAAGAAATAGGAGGTAGATAGAGATTTCCCATCATTGCCCACTGCCACATGTGCATGGCCTCCTGCATTATGTTAATTTGTTAATTAACAAATTATGTGCATTTGTTAATAAGGATGAACCTACATTGAACTTCAAAATCACCCACAGTTCAGAATTAACCTTAGGGTTCACGCTTATTGTATATTCTGTGGGTTTAGATAATCCTATAATGACACATACCCATCTTTCTAATATCACACAGAGTAGTTTCACTGCCCTAAATGTTCTCTGTGCTCTGTGTATTTATCCTTCCTTCTGCCTCCAAACCCATGACAACCACTGATGTTTTTACTATCTCCATATTTTTTTTTCTTTTTCCAGAAGCATATAGTTGTAATCATACGTATATGGCCTTTTCAGACTGGCTTCTTTCACTTAGTAATATGTACTTAAGGTTCCTCCATGTCTTTTCATGGCTTGAAAATTGATTTCTTTTAGCACTGAATAAAATTCCCTTGTCTGGATGTACCATAGTTATTTTTCCACTTACCTACTACCAAAGATGATAGATAAAAAACTGATGGGCATCTTGGTTGTTACCAAGTTTTGGCAATTATGAATAAAACTGCTTTAAAGATCCATGTGTACGTTTTTATGTGGACATGTTTACAACTTTTTTGAGTAAATGCCAGGAAGAGTGATTGCTGGATCAAATGGTATGTTTAGTTTTGTAAGAACTTGTCAAACTATCTTCCAACATCAGCACTGTATGGAAATTCCTATTGCTTCACATCCTCAACAGCAATTGGTGTTATCAGTGTTCCAGACTTTAGTAATTCTATTTAGTATTCTATCTATTCTAATTCTATTCTATTTAGTAATTCTAAGGTCTATTGTGTGGTATCTTATGCATTTTCCTGATGGCATATGATGTGGAATAATTTTTTCATATGCTTATTTGATATCTGTATATATTTTAAGGTCTTTGGCCCATTATTTCATTGGGTTGTTTTCTTAATTTTATAGTTTCATGAGTTCTTTGCGTATTTTGGATAACACTCTTTTGTCAGATGTATTTTTTGCAAATATTTCCTTCTGGTCTATGACTTGTCTTCTAATTCTCTTGACATTGTCTTTCATTGAACAGAAGCTTTTAATTTTAATGAAGTTCAGCTTGACAATTATTTCTTTCATGGGTTTTGTCTCGTGTTGTATCAAAAAGGCATCACCATACCCAAGATTATGTAGACATTCTCCTATGCTGTCTTCTAGGAGTTCCATAACCCATTTTTTTTCTTTGTTTAAGAATCATTCTAAGTACATATTCTATATAACCACTTTTTAAAATATATCATATAAGAGAAAAATAAATGACACATTGTTTTTATATTGGATTATATTTAGATTTTTTTTGACTGTGAAAGTAGCCAGTGTCTTATGAAATAAAATATATTTGCATGACATTCTGAAACATGGTTATTATAACTATTTAGCATAGATACTATTGATAATTAAAAATTTTTCAGTGAAAAAAATTATCTCACCTAATACAGTAAGTTATGTAGTACCATTGATGACACTGATAGATTCATCTTCACTTGTGGGAATAATTACTAATAATTCATAATCCTATATTAAAGGATTGTTTAGCTACTTTATTAAAAGCATCCTGGAATTTTGTGCTATATTTTACAAGTTCCTTCTCCTGCCTCTCTATCAATGCATTCATTCATTCACTCAGAAAATATTTATTAAGTACTTTCATAGACACAATAGAGGTTCAATGGATATTTGTATTATGGATAAATGATTAAATAGAATGCAAATGAGAGTGATATACATTTTTGATGAATACTTATCTATTACCTTTTATTTTTTTGGCTCACTGATCCTCTATTTATGAAGAGTCTTTCATTTGTTAGCTCTTACTCTGGAATATTTACCTATAAGTTTTAGACACAGGATTCATATAAATAAGAGATAAGTATTCTTTCTGTACATGGGTACTTTTTAAATAAAGTAAGATTTTAAAAGACATTTTTGTGCCCAGATCCCTTTCTATCCTAAAAGGGAAGACAGATAAGGTGGCAGGAGTTTGTGGAACATCTCTTATTTCTTTCTGTTTGTTTGCTTGTTTTCTCTGAGAAATAGGGAAAATAAGAAGGCATAAGCTCAGTAAGGATAGGAGAGGATGTATTGTTAATTTGAGGAGAAGAGGTCTGGCCTGGTCTTCCAGAAATGTAGAAGAGTGAATGAAACAGGAAAAAGATACTGGGTACCATTAAAGTTCCACGTGTGGTGAGACGGTGAGATTCAAATCACGACACAACTCACGTGGTAATGTGTTTTTCTCTAGCTGCATGAAGCTTTGTGAGTTCAGACCCCAAGGAGGAGGAAATTTGGCTTAGACTACGATTGTGACTTATCCAAGCACATAGTTTGAAGGGAGCATAGCATAATGGAGTTATGGGTACATGCCTGAAAGAAATGAAAACTTACCATGGAATTTAAGCTAGTAATAAGAGAAAGGAAGGCATAAGAATGGGGTCATAAAGAACATTGAAAATATAGTAGAAATGATGGATTGAAGGTACAAGTGGGTCTGAGGCATTTTTGGAATTAGACTACTAGAGGAAGCAAGATGGAAAATAGGAGATAGTGGTTGGTGAGTGGGATATTTCAGCTGAGTTTTTAAAGCAATGACAATTATTGGTAATTAAAAACATAAGCATGATTATGTGAGGAGCTGAAGTATGTGGAGGGCAAACCCATTGAAGAAAAGGACATCAAGGAGCTGAGTGAGACACCAAGATCAAAAGTCATCAATACAGATAATAAAATTATCAAGGATTTTGAATAGAGTTATTGCAGTTATAAGTTTTCAAGGAATAAGAGGAATCACAAAAGAGGAAGAAAAAGATTATAATTATGGAGGAAGATAGTGAGTGTAACAAGGATGGGTAATTCCTGAAGATTATTATCAAAACCATGAAATTTTAAGAAGGAGGAGGGAGAGAGAGCATGATCTTAGCAATGATTAATAGGTCTTGTGACAATTCCTGAAACTCCAGAGGAACAACTACCCTCCTCATTCACCTCCCCTGACCTTCCCCCTGCCATCCAGGCTTTTGTGGGAAGAGTACAATGGAAGAAATAGCCACCACTGGAGAAGACTTTAGGGGAAGCAATATCCTCAGTGGAGAGACAGTTTTAAATAGGGAAAAATATTAATAAGAATGTTGAGCTAGGGGTTAAAAATATAGGCAGTTTTACCAAAGCTTGATCATGAATTTTGAACATCACTATGCAACAGTTTCAGGAGATATATGTAGGGGCGTTACATAACAGAATGGGAATTTGAGACTAATGTCAACATATTTAGGGGTTAAATCCTAGAAAGTTATTATGTAAATGTAAGAAACTGAAGATTTGCTTAGTGTTGCAACATGCTCTGTTTCTCAGAAATAACTTTTAGAAATAGATTCCACTGGTTACTTGTTTGGAAATAATTTGGTTTGGGAATAAAATGATCTGATTGATGAATATTTTGCTTAACTGAGATCATTTCTTCATAAATTAACAAACATTTAAATAATTAGTATAAATAAAATAGAAACATTAAAACTTTTGAGAATTTTTTCATCTTTCTTTGAGTACATTTAATGCTTTGAGTTTATATTTATATCTTTTTTAATATATTCTAATTATTACTGCAGACTTTTGATGCAGAAGGATTGGGATGGATGGGTGGGGTGATAAGGTTGAATTGACATTAACTCTTTATTAAATCTAAGAAATAATTTTCTGAGACAATGAGGTAGTGTTTGTGTGTGTTTGTAAGAGAGAGAGAGACAGAGACAGAGACAGACAGAGACACAGAGAAAGAAGTAGAGAGGGGGAGAAGTGGAGGGAGATATAGCGCAGATATTTTTCATGATATTTTTTCATCACTGAGTTAAGCAAGCAGTGAGAAAATCACTTTTAGCAATAAAGAGGAGAAGATTGGCAGCTACTGAGTAGAAGAAGCTGGTTAAAAGGGATCAGTAGTCAGAGAAAGAGAGAGAACATCTAACAATAGCTACCTAAGTTAAATGGCATTTGAAATTACTGAGATAAGAGACCTTGGTAAAAGTACACCTTGGATCACATTATTTATTGATGGAAATAAAATATTTTATAAGAAGTAAGTTGATAGTGGGAATTTGGGATTCACTACTTTGAAGAGGACAGGCTTATGTTTCAGTAGCACAAGCATAAATTGATACAAAATGTGAGAATAAATGAACTTCTGAACACATTATAAGACAAAAAGTAAGGATTGGGTGATATTAGTTTATACTTATTTTGAGAGCTCAAACCAAACTACATAACTGAGTGCTGTGTAGAAAGAAATTAATATGTATGTCAAATTGTTCTTCAATTTTGGTAGGATCTTCAACTATTTTCCAAAGTGATTTTGAATATACTATCTAATATCATTTTCTCTGTGAAGTAATATGTGAATTATTCAAAAAGGAAAAAAAAATAAACCAAGAGAAGAAAAAATTGTGGGCACTGGCAAAAATCACTGATGTGATTTGAATTGAAGTCCATTAAATGCCATTCAACATTTTTCTACATTAAAAGAAAAAAGTAGAAAGATACAACAATTTTTAATGACCCGTCCTTTTTTCAACACTCTTTGTTGGTTTTAGGGGGCAAGGAAAAGGACAAACTCTGATCAAAAGAAGCTTTAAACTCATTGTGTAATGAATAAGATAACATAATTTTGTGTGTGTACTACCAATTCCTGAGCCTTTACAAGTTCTTGTAAGTCACATAGGCTTGCTTTACATTCACTTCCACTCTGCAGGATTAAGATTCCCTATTCCTCTGATCTGCTAAGTCATATCACATACGCATCTAATTTTCAACAACAGAAATTCTGTTGATATGTCTTTTTTGTTCTGATCGGCATTATATGTGTCCTTGTATGCTTATATTTTTGTGCCTTTACAATCACTTTAGTAGGAAATCAGGAAATACATGCTATGTTAAGTTTGCAATATTTAATTCCAAGTACTTTTTAAATATATAAATAAAAATGAATTAAAAATCATAAACCTATTTACTGACAAATGAGGGAAACATTGAAATGTTGCAATCTGTCTTGGTTTCAATACGTTAACTAAGATTCATATTTATAATTGTTTATGTTAATTATGGCAAGCACAATGAAAATAAATGGGGAAAATTCTCTAAAAAGAATCAAAACCAATTATTATATTTTTACTCTTTCAGAAAATAATTATTATAGATATTCTATGTGAAGAACTTTACTTGGTGATTTGGAGATTATAAAGATGGATTAGACAGTGATCCCTGACTTTGAGGGGCATTGAACTTAGTAAAAGAAATAATCCATGAGATAAATAATCATAAGATTTGATAGAAGAGGCCCCATGCATCAAAGAGTTATGGTAAAATGTCCTGGGTATTTAGAAAAAAAGAAAGAGTGGAGTCTTTTTTCTGAGGGATTTGAAAAGCCTCTATGGAAAAATTGGAATGAGGTTGGTCATTAAAGTATGGCTAAAATATGGAGTTGGTGACAGTAGTGAGAGTAAGAATGGACCTACCAAGAAAGAGACAGGAACATGAACAAATTAAAATTCTGGAACAGGAGGTTCAACTGAGTCAGAGGGTTGGAGATGTAAAGCTGAATGAAAGATGATATGGGAAATTGCTTAAACTTGGATATTTCCTTCTGTAGGCAGTGAGGAGCTTTAAAGATTTAAACAAGGCAATGAGATGATAAGAGTGGTTCATCAAGGGGTGCCTGGGTGACTCAGTTTGTTAAGCGCCTGCCTTTGGCTCAGATCATGATCCCAGGGTTCTGGGATTGAGCCCCACGTCAGGCTCTCTGCTCATTGGGGAGCCTTCTTTTCCCTGTCCCTCTGCTTGCCTCTCTCTTTCTCTCTCTCTCTGTCAAATAAATAAATAAAATCTTAAAAAAGAAGAGTGGTGCATCAAGATTAGTCCTGTAACTGTTGAATGTTTTATTAAGTGGGGAATTATTATCCAAAAAGTTGAAAGTAAAAATTTCTTTAAATAAATATATTTAATAAATAAATTTATTTATTTAAATACATAACAATTTGTATCCTCTTACCTGGAACAGAAGCCAGTGAGCCATTAACTGGTAGGAACAGTTAAATAGTAATTGAGACAAATTTCCTGGAGACTGAGTGAAGACTAGCGTAAGAATGCAGAAACTCCTGTGGGTAGGCTATCTTAGTGAGAACCAACACTATGATGTGTTTTACTTATACATCCAGAGCATTCTCTGTAACAAAGACTAGTCTCAAGGGGAAAAGTTTTTACAAAAGGCCATTTCTAGGGCTCTAGAATAAGGACATAGTTCTTACTAAAGGATACTCTAGCTTTCCTATTACTCCTGAAAGGAGAAGAAAAACAACCACTGGAGAAACATTTATGAAAGTCACAGGCTAGAGATACAGGCACGTTAAAAGACTAAGATTTCATCTTAAGGTAATAGAGTACCTCCCCTCACTGACATCTTGCCAAGACACCAATGAGGATGATACAATAGTAATTCATTATAATGGAAAGAGATGCAAGACATAGACTCTGAGGAGGTGTATTGAGGGAAACCCATAGTCAAGAGGAGAAAGAACAAGAGGGACACTAGAAGAGAAGTACCACTGATATGCAAGAAAAGAAAAAAAAAGAGTTATTTAGATGCCCACATAAAACTAGAGAGGGCAGAAAAAGAGGTGTTAAAGAACAAATGCAGCAAATAGAAATAATTAGGATAAATAAAATAGAAACATTAAAACTGTTTTGAGAATATTTCATCTTTATTAGCTATAAATTATAGCTTTTGAGTTGGCATGTATACATCCTATTAATTCTGTTTCTTTGAAGAACTCTAAAACACTGTTTATTCATAGATGACAATATTGTATAAGTAGAAAATCCCAATAAATTGACAAGAAAATTTCCAGCACTATAAGCAAAGGTACAGGACAATATAGCTTACAAGAATAATACACAAAAGTTAGTTGTTTTCCCATATACCTCAACAAACAATTAGAATTTGACTTTAAAGAAACAAAGTCATTTACAGTATCACCAACCAAATGAAACACTTCAGTGTAAATCTAACAAAATATTTACAGAATCTATCTAAGTGAAAGGGATACAACTTAAATGAAAGAAAGAAAGTGATCTAAGTAAATGGAGAAATATGCCAGGTATATAGGTAGGAAGACTCAATATTATTTACATGTAATTCTTCCCAGTTTTAACTATAGATTCAGTGTAATCCCAATCAAAATCAGGGCAAGCTACTTTTTAAAATAGACTTCATTTTTTGGAGAAGTTTTAGGTTCCCAGCAAAATTTAGTAGAAGATACTGAGACTTCCCATATACCCTTTACCCTCACACATGCAGAGCCTCCCCCATTATCAAAATCCTAGACCAGAATGGCACATTTGTTATAATTGATGAACATACATTGACTCATCATAATTACCTAAAATCCATAGTTTACACTTCTGATGTTTTACATTCTATAGGTGTGGACAAATGTAAAAGTAACCTGCGTCTACCATTATGTTATACAGAATAATTTCAATGACCTAAAAATTCTCTGTGTTTTGCCTATTCATCCCCCCTTTCCACTAACCCTGGTTACCCACCGACATTCCTTATTAATTCTATCATTTTTTTTCCAGAATGTCCTATTGTTGGAATCATATAGTACATAGCCTTTTCAGATTGGCTTCTTTCACTTAGTAACATGCATTTAAGATTCTTCCATGTATTTTTTTTTTAAGATTTTATTTATTTGACAGAGAAAGACACAGCAAGAGAGGGAACACAAGCAGGGGGAGTGGGAGAGGGAGAAGCAGGCTTCCCATGGAGCAGGGAGCCCGATGTGGGGCTTGATCCCAGGACCCTGGGATCATGAACTGAGCCAAAGACAGATGCTTAATGACTGAGCCACCAGGCACCCTGTTCCATGTATTTTTATAGCTTGATAACTCATTTCTTTTTAGTGCTAAATAATAGTTACCTGGATATACCACAGTTTATCTATTCAGCTACTGGAGGACATCTTGGTTGGTTCTAAGTTGTGGCAATTATGAATAGATTTTCCATAAACATCCATGTGTAGTTTTTTCTGTGGATATAAATTTTCAACTCATTTGGGTACCAAGGAGAGTGGTTGCTGGATTATAGGTAAGAATGTATTTAGTTTTGTATAAAACTGCCAAATTATCTTCCAAAGTGTCTATACCATTTTGCATTTCCATCAGCAATGGATTAGAGTTCCTTTTGCTTCACATTCTTGCTGGCAGTTGATGTTGTCAGTGTTTTGGGTTTTGGTCACTCTAATGTGTGTAGTGCTATGTTGTTTTAATTTGCAATTCTCTGAATACATATGATGTGGAGCAGTTTTTCATATGCTTATTTTCCAACTATGTACCTTCTCTAGTGATGTGTCTATTCAGAGCTTTTGCCCATTTTTAAATCAGGTTGTTTCTTTTCTTTCTTTTTTTTTTATTATGTTAATCACCATACATTACATCATTTTTTTTTTTAACATATAATGTATTATTTGTTTCAGAGGTACAGGTCTGTGATTCAACATTCTTACACAATTCACAGTGCTCACCATAGCACATACGTTCCCCAGTGTCTATCACCCAGCTACCCCATCCCTCCCACCCCCCACCACTCCAGCAACCTTAGTTTGTTTCCTGAGATTAAGAATTCCTCATGTCAGTGAGATCATATGCTACATGTCTTTCTCTGATTGACTTATTTCACTCAGCATAATACCCTCCAGTTCCATACGCGTCATTGCAAATGGCAAGATTTCATTCCTTTTGATGGCTGCATAATATTCCATTGTGTATATATACCACATCTTCTTTATCCATTCATCTGTCAATGGACATGTTGGCTCTTTCCATAGTTTGGCTATTGTGGACATTACTGCTATAAACATCGGGGTGCACATACCCCTTCAGATCCCACATTTGTATCTTTGGGGTAAATACCCAATAGAACAATTGCTGGGTCGTATGGTAGCTCTATTTTCAATTTTTTGAGGAACCTCCGTACTGTTTTCCAGAATGGCTGCACCAGCTTGCATTTCCACCAACAGTGCAGGAGGGTTCCCCTTTCTCCGCATCCCTGCCAACATCTGTCATTTCCTGACTTGTTGATTTTAGCCATTCTCACTGGTGTCTCATTGAGGTTTGATTTGGATTTCCCTGATGCAAGCAATGTTGAGCACTTTTTCATGTGTCTGTTGGCCATTTGGATGTCTTTGGAAAAATGTCTGTTCATGTCTTCTACCTAGAGCAATCTACACATTTAATGCAATCACTATCAAAATACCATCAACTTTTTTCACAGAAATGGAACAAATAATCCTAAAATTTGTATGGAACCAGAAAAGACCCTGAATAGCCAGAGGAATGTTGAAAAAGAAAAGCAAAGCTGGCGGCATCACAATTCCGGACTTCAAGCTCTATTACAAAGCTGTCATCATCAAGACAGCATGGTACTGGCACAAAAACAGACATATAGATCAATGGAACAGAATAGAGAGCTCAGAAATGGACCCTCAACTCTATGGTTAACTAATCTTCAACAAAGCAGGAAAGAATGTCCAGTGGAAAAAAGACAGCCTCTTCAACAAATGGTGTTGGGAATATTGGACAGCCACATGCAGAAGAATGAAACTGGACCATTTCCTTACACCACACACAAAAATAGACTCAAAATGGTTGAAAGACCTAAATGTGAGACAGGAGTCCATCAAAATCCTAAAGGAGAACACAGGCAGCAACCTCTTCGACCTCAGCCACAGCAACTTCTTCCTAGAAACATCGCCAAAGGCAAGGGAAGCAAGGGCAAAAATGAACTATTGGGACTGCATCAAAATCAAAAAGCTTTTGCACAGCAGAAGAAACAGTCAACAAAACCAAAAGACAACCAACAGAGTGGGAGAAGATATTTGCAAATGACATATCAGATAACAGGCTAATATCCAAAACCTATAAAGAACTTAGCAAACTCAACACCCAAAGAACAAATGATCCAACCAAGAAATAAATCAGGTTGTTTCTTACTGAATTTTATGAGGTTTTCTTTTCTTTTCTTTTCTTTTCTTTTCTTTTCTTTTCTTTTCTTTCCTTTTTCTCCTTTCTTTCTTTCTTTCTTTCTTTCTTTCTTTCTTTCTTTCTTTCTTTCTTTCTTTCTTTCTTTTTCTTTTCTTTTTTTTTTTCTTTTGATATGTTTTGGATATAGTTTTTTGTCAGATATGTGTTTTGCAAGTATTTTCTCCCAGGCTGTGCCTTGTTTTCTCATTTTCCTAAGAAAACTCTTTTTTACTATATAGAAAAACTGATTCTAAACTTCTAAACTTAATATAGAAAGATAAAACACTTAGAAGAATTAACACAATACTGAAGAAGGAAAACAAACTTGGAAGACTTACACTACCATATTAGAGGAATTACTATATAACTACTGTAATGAAGACAGTATGATATTGGCAAAAACAATACATATATAGGTGTCTTCATCCACTTAGCTGCTATAACAAAATACCACAGACTGGGTAGATTATAAACAACAGAAATTTATTTTGCCAGTTCTGGAGGCTGGAAGTCCAAGATCAAGCTACCATTCTGGTGAGCACCCACTTCCAGGTTCATAGCTGGTGCCTTCTCACCATGTCCTCGCATAATGGAAGAAGGCAAAGGATCTTTCTGGACCCTCTTTTATGAGGCACTAATCCTATTGATGAGGGCTCCACTTTTTTGACCTAAGCAACTCCCAATATTCTACCTTCTAATGCCATAATTTTGGGGGTTAAGATTTCAACATATGAATTTTGGGGATAACAATCATTCAGACCATTGCAATAGGTCAAGGAAACAGAAGAGTCTAGAAATAGATCAAAACAAATATATCAACTGATCTATGACAAAGGAGCTGAGTCAATTTAATGGAAAAAAGAATAGTATTTTCAACAAATAATGCTGGAATAATTGGAGGTCTAATTGAAAAAAAACAAACAAACAAAAAAAAAAGATTTAAATACAGACTTTTCACAGAAGTTACTTAAAATGGATCATAGGCCTAAATGCAAAAGCACAACTATAAATCTTCTTAAAGGAAGCATAGGGAAAAATACATTACTTTGGGCTTGGGGATCAGGTTTTAGATACAACACTGAAAACATAATCTGTGAAAGAAATAAAATGATAAAGTGGACTTTATTAAAGCTAAAAAACATTTGCCCTGTCAAACTCACTACTAAGAGAAAGAAAGATAAGCCGCAAATTAGTAGAAAACATTTGCAAAACGTATATCTACTAAAGGACTTGTATCCATAATTAACAAAGGGCTATTAAAACTCAACAATAAGAAAACAGATCCATTTAAAAATGGACAAAAATATGAACAGACACTTCACCAAAATGATGAAGAGATGCCAATTAATCATATGATAAGAAGCTCAACATCATTTGTCAGTAGGTAATTTAAAATTAAATGAACAATTAAATACCATCTATATACCTGTTAAAATGGCTAAAATTTGAAACAAACTGACTTCAACTGTTGGTAAGGGTGCAGAGCAATAATAATTCTCATTCATTTGCTGTTGGGAATGCAAAATGTTACAGCTACTTTGAAAGACAGTTGGGCACTTCTTACTAAGTGAATCTTACCAGTATCCATCAATTACATCCTCAGGTATTTACTCAGCTTATTTAAAAACTTATATCCACAAAAACATTGTACATGAATGTTTATGGCAGCTTTATTCATAATCATCAAAAGCCAGAAGTAACCAAGATGTCCTTCAATAGATGAATGTATAAATAATGTACACATATATAGTGGAATATTACTCAGCAATAAAAGGAAATGAATGATCAAACCAAGAAAAGACATAGGTGATTTGAAATGCCTAGTGCTAAGGCTCTGTAAGATGTTATTAATAGGGGAAACTGGATGTGGGGTATACAGGAACAATCTTTGCTATATTTTCAATTTTCTATAAATCTAATACTGTTTTGTAATAGAAATTTCATTTTAAAAGTTAAACATATTAGAGGCTATCTTAGTATATTTTGGAATCATGAGTTAAGGCTAGCCAAGGAAATTTCATGATGTATTGTCCTCTGTTTCCCTCAAAATCAAAAGAAGAAAGTAAAAACAGAAATTAAAGTAGTATCAGGTTCTTGGAATCATCATGTTATTGAAATCCCCATGTTTCCTAGGCTCATCTGGTGAATTAAGTGGAGAAATCTCATGTAGTTATTAAAGTATAAGTTTTTCAAAATTGTCAGCTCTTCATGGTGTCATGATAGCTTATCCTTCTAAGCAGAATTCTTAGAAGCAGAACTATCTTAACTGCTGAGAGGCTTTTTTTTTTTTTTTTATATTTGGTAAGATCAACAAAAATTCCCTGGTTTCAAATATGGTAAGTTGAATTACCTGATAATTACACATATATTAATATTACACAGACAAAATTTAAATACATACCTCTTATGTCTTCATTATGTACAATATGGTAATCTAGTAGTTGAATGGATTAATAGAATTTAATCTTTGAATTCCTGTAATCATATGCTACAGCGATTTAGAATGTTGATCCTCCAGATTCATATTTCAGGGCGATAAAAATTGCTAATTGTTGCTTTTACTCTATATTGCTTGTGTTCTGTCAAACACAATAGTTTACTTGATTCAGTTTATATTTGAAATTTAAAATGAATGATGACATGATATCTTGCAAGTCAATCATTTAAGTTGATTATGACATCTGTGTTTGAATTTTTTATGGATTCTTAAAAAGAAGTGTTTTCATTTCTATGGAATTTTAAGGAATTTTGTTAGATTTTTTTTCTTTTTATTTACTGCACTAATCCTATAGCTGTCATTAAGCAGAATCTAGGAGCTGACAGTTTTATTGTGACTATTGATTACATATATTTTTTCTGATTTTTAAAATTTATCCTATGAGCATCATATTCCAAACCCAGATTTTGCATTTATATTAACAATATTTGAAGAAAATACATATTTACAAACTATTTTGTTACTAGAAGCTTTAGGGTTAGACTTCCTTTTCAGTATGGGGTGTTACGTTTTTTACTAATTTTCCAAATAGATATTTGTGGAAAAGAGTTGAGGAGATATTGAAAAAGTGATAATATCTTGGTTAGTCTGTTTATAATTACATTTGCATATACTTTATAGCTTAAGAAATTTATCACAATTGTTTTGTGTTTTTTTTTTTTTCACAGAAGCCATAGATCAAACTCTTACTTATTTTTAGACTATGGTAAATAAATATACATCATTTTGCTTGTGTAAATAATCAAAATAAGTCAATCAGAGAAAGACATCTATCATATGACCTCACTGATATGAGGAATTCTTAATCTCAGGAAACAAATTGAGGGTTGCTGGAGTGGTGGGAGTTGGGAGAGATGGGGTGCCTGGGTGATAGATATTGGGGAGGGTATGTGCTATGGTGAGCGCTGTGAATTGTGTAAGACTGATGAATCACAGACCTGTACCCCTGAAACAAATAATACATTGTATGTTAAAAAAAAAAAAAGAAGATAGCAGGAGGGGAAGAATGAAGAGGGGGAATCGGAGGGGGAGACGAACCATGAGAGACTATGGACTCTGAAAAACAAACTGAGGGTTCTAGAGGGGAGGGGGGTGGCGGATGGGTTAGCCTGGTGATGGGTATTAAGGAGGGCACGTTCTGCATGGAACACTGGGTGTTATACGCAAACAATGAATCATGGAACACTACATCTAAAACTAATGATGTAATGTATGGGGATTAACATAACAATAAAAAATTTTTAAAAAAATAATGATGTAATGTATGGTAATTAACATAACATAATAAAAATAAATAAATGGAAGTGGGCAAAAAAAAAATCACTTATAATTTACTATGAGGAAAGTAGAAGTAAAGAATTCCCCTTTTATAGAAACTGTAATCTCTGATCTTAAGGGGTTTCCCCCTTAGTATCATAAGCAGATCCTTTTTGATGTGCCTTCTGGATCATTTCCTTCTAATTTCCCTATGTAATAGTCCCAGCCTCCTCCCTGATCCTTATATACTCCTGGTAAGCATTCTCTTTTTATTTTAATGGCTTCCAATGAATTACCTCTTCTCAAAATTACTGCATTGATCTGACTTGATAAAATCCATTTGAAACTTGCAGTGATTTGGTTTTGATCTTCTTTTTAATTTAGGTAGCTCTTAATTCTTTATGGAAATTAAGAACAGTGATAGCTCAGAGAAAAAATTACCAGAATATTCTAAACACTAACTTTAGCCAGGTCTTTCAATGTCTTTGTCACTATTTTTGTAAACTTCCTGTTCTGTTCTGTGCAGTTGGTAAATTTCTGCATCTTTTTTACTTCATTTCTCTATACACTGAGGGAGATGCTGATAAGCAGTAAAATGTCCAACAATGAAGAATAATGGAGAGAATTTTTCATTCAAAAGCTTGAGTAATCCATAAATTAATAGCCAACTCCTAAAATTATTACCTTTACCAACCCTGAAGATTTCTCCAATCCACAATGGGTCTCTTTTTCAATTTGCATAGTCCTCATAGTGTCAAGTAAACAATAAGAGTTTTTCTTGTTTGTGAATTCCATTTTTTACCTTGCCAAATCATTTGTAAGTTTTATAAAATCTTACATATAAATGATAGAACTATTCCAAAAAAATATTGATTGGTGGTTATGATTCTGCTCAATTATTTCAGTATTTTTCTACTATCAACATCATAATCCTAAGTTATTAAATCTTAAAAATTTGAGATGTTGCCTATCACAAGGGAAAAATGTATTATTTACTTTGCTTTATTGCACCTGCCATACTGTATCATAATCGTATTAAAAATCTTAGATGGGATACTTTTTGTTTGTTTTGGTGACTGAGTCCAATTTGTATTGTGAATAATTAGTGAATATTATAAGCAATTAAAATAATATATTCCTTATTTTTATGTCTGTTCTATTTTATTACATCCTAAAGCCCAAATAAATAAATATGTAATATAATTTCAGGTATAAATGCTATCTGGAAAATGAAATCAGTCTAAATGGATAGAGAGTGATGGGGCAATTTCAGTAAGGGTGAGAGAATGCATATTCTGAGATAGTGAGTTCTGATAAATGAGTGTAAAGCTCTGGAATAGGGACAATTATGATTTGTTCACAAGTGTCGCTAGCGTGGATGAAGAAGAGAATGAATAGAGATAAGCTCCAAAAGGAAGGCAAGGGGCAGACTATTTAGGACCTTGTAAAACAGATGTTGACCATTCATGCAAACCATTGAATAATAAAATGGAAATGAAAACTCCTTGGGCCCAGCTCCCAGTTCTCAAATAACATCAGGGACAATTTCTGGTGAATAGGAATAATTTATAAATGAAATGTTTAGGACTTCATAAATCAGTAACAATAAATAAAAGGGGGAATAATCCTTGAGAATCATTCCAAGCACACCTCCTTCCCCTCCTGCTACCACTGCTGTTTCTGCCCCTTCTTTTCCTTCTTCTCCTCCTCCTGCTTCTTCTTCTTCTTTAAGTAAGGAGATGAAAGCTCTTGAGGTTATTTTTGCTTACTCATAGGTCCCTAAATTCAGTGCACTTTCCAATTTACAACTACAAACTCAAAAAGGAAATTTGTAGTTGGAAAATTCTTTTTAGGACCTAAACCTCATATGATCCCACTCAACACCTCAAAACCCCTCAGATAAGCAAGTCTTCCAATGAACAATTTTTATTTTCATGTATGTTGCTTTTCTAATGTAGCATACATATCTTCAGGTTTTTCTACTATCCAGGACTTGAGGCACTGAATATCAATTATTCATTTTAAACATATTTTTGTGGAGGTCCGGGTGGTTAGAATAGAATAAAAAGCTTGAAACTTAGATACTTATACTTTTTTATATTTTTGATGTCTGAGGACTTTGTCTTAATCTATGACAATGCAGTTCAAGAACATAAAGCATTTGACTAAATATTGAAGATCTGTTCTAAGTCAGCAATCCCATATCTGATGAGTGCACATGGGAGCCTACTGCCATTATACAAACAGAAGTCTGCCCAGCATTCCCAATCCCCTTGCCCTGTTCTTATTTTTCATACTTCTCATAACATCCTAACATATACCCAACGTAATACTGTAATTAATCTATTGGAAAAAAATTGTAGTCTCTTTCACTCCCATCATAATATACTCTCCACAAAGGTAAGAAGTTTTGTCTGTATCATTCCATGATGTACACCCTTTCAAAAAAAAAAAAAAAGTCCTGGCATTCAGTAGTTAATAGACATTTGGATGAATAAAAAGTGAACATTTACATGAAATTATTGCTTGAGTTTTCAAATAATAGCGAAAAAGAACTTTGCATATTATATAGATATAATTCCAGTAAATAAATATATTAGTAGAATCTATAACATTTTATATTTTATATTGTAGTGGTGAAGTATTCGTTCATTAAAACACTATACATCAATGATAAGTAATAAAAAACAATTGTATATCGTGGAATGTGCATATCGTCACATTTAGAAATGTGACAGCATGCATAGCCCTGAATAATGAAAATTCTACATCTATACCAACACTTGGCATTATCAATGTGAATATAAAATAAATAAAAGCCAGTATACTGGGCTTCCAATATTATATCATGTGGTTTGTATTTTCCTGACTTGATAACTTTGAGACTTTTAAAAAATTGTTTTTTTGCCACTGGTGTTTCTGTTCTCTGAAATGTCTATTTATATGACTTTTACTTATTTTCTGGTTTTGTTCAGTTGCCACTTTTAAAAAATTCTATGTATTTTTGTTGTTGCTCTTGATTTTATATGTTGCAAATAATTTCTTTTGCTTGGTGGCTGCTTTTTATACTTTTATTAATGGGTGACTTTGATGACATAGCTTTGAATTTTTAATGTGTTTAAATTAGTAAATATACCCTCTTTCTTTTTTTTTCTGTTTTTTTTGTTGTTTTTTCTTTCTGATTAAAGAAACCTTGCCTAATTTTCAGGTCACAGTGATAGTGTTCTAAATGCAGTACAAAAATTTTCAATATTCTGTGTTTAATTTTAAGGTTTAGAAAGTATTTTTGTGTATGTAAAGTATGAGATCATGATCCAATTTGATTTACTTCTTTATGGATAACCTGTTCTGACAGACCATTTTCATAATAATGCATTGAAAAGCAATCTTCAATGAATAATCTGTCTTACAAAAAGTTTCCTTATATGCATACATCTGTTTCTGGGCTCTCTCATCTCTTTGAATTATCTGTTCACACTAACATCAAAGTACCTAATTACTGTGCGTTTATAAGTCTTTATAACAAATCTTGGTATCCATCAAGACAAATCATTCCCACTTTGTTCTTAGATATTCTTGATTTTTCTACTTCCAAAAGATTTTTGGTATCAAACTGTCAAATTTCATCAATAGATCATGTTGGGGTTTTAGAAATTGAACTATCAATTTAGAAAGAAATGATACGTTACTTCAAGTTTTATTTCATCTTTTTCTATAAATATAATGTAGTTATCCATCTATCGGGGTTTTCTGAATGGCTTCTAGTTTACTAATTGTCTAAGTGTTTTAGTGTCTCTAATCAGTTATTTAACATATTCTAGGGCACCTGAGTGGCTCAGTCAGTTAAGCATCTGCCTTTGGCTCAGGTCATGATCTTGGGGTCCTGGGGTCGAGCCCCCCGTGAGGCTCCCTGCTCGGCGGGGAGCCTGCTTCTTCCTTTCTGTCTGCCTGCAGCTCCCCCAGCGTGTACTCTCTCTTTATCTCTCTGTCAATAAATAAAATCTTAAAAAAAATAACATATTCTATTAGATTTTAATGTTTACATTTATTTAACTTATTTCAAGAAATTCTATTGGTTCTTTTTCAATTCTTTGTAACATAGTCCTTTGTTGCTTGCTTTTTTGTATAATTATTTATCTTGATGTCTTTAATACATAAATATTTTGTATTATTAATCTCATAACTTAATGTTTGAAACTTTGGGTCAGGAAGACTTACTCTTTTATTAGTTATTAATTATGTTTTCTTTGTCTTAGACTTGTTTGGCTTGTTTCTTCATTTTTTTAAATATAATTATGAATTTGCTAAACTTAGTCTCAGGAATACTGAGGAACTTGCCTTGGTCATGCTTTTATCTTAAAGAAGATTTGCTGCAGATTCACTATCTAAGTCTACTTTAATTGGCTATCTCAGTTTAGAGGTTCCTAGAAAGTGTTGGTTGTGTGTATTAATGCATGGGGTGCATAGGGCCCATGTAAGAGAAGAATCTATGGTTACAAATTACAACAGAGAGTATTATTATTATTGCTGTTTTTAATTTTTTTCATAAAGAGGATTTATTGGTTCTTTCTTGCCTGTAACTGGGGTTTTTATAGCTCAACCCTTTATAATATGTAACTACTCATTTTAAGTATCTTGACTTTTTAAAAATTTTTATTTATTTATTTATTTTTAAGATTTTATTTATTTATTTGACAGAGAGAGAGAGAGAGAGACAGCGAGAGAGGGAACACAAGCAGGGGGAGTGTCAGAGGGAGAAGCAGCTTCATGCGGAGCAGGGAGCCCGGTGCAGGGCTCGATCCCGGGACTCTGGGATCATGACCTCAGCAGAAGGCAGACACTCAATGACTGAGCCACCCAGGTGCCCCAGTATCTTGACTTTTTTTTAGAGCCTCTAACTCAACTGCTCTAAATAATGCAAACACAGAGTTTAGACTACTATACTCCTATGTGGCTAAAAAAATTCTGAGATTCTAGGTTACCAATACTTGTCAGCTCTTCCAAAGTAGCCTAAATTTTGTGTTTCTTTCAGTGTATTGATTTAACATCATATGTGTATACGTGTGTGTGTGTGTGTGTGTGTATTTGCCTTTGGAGATTTCTTGCAAGCTCAGTAATACATTCAACAATATGTTTCCTACAGTTTATCCATCAACCAGATATTTTATAGAAGCAAGATCTCTCAGACCATCTAGTCTTTTCATGGGTATATGCAGGTTTTATGATGTTAATTCCTGTTATCTCTAAAGCTGATTGCTCATAATTGGTATTTGATGAATAATATTTACTGTAACAGGCTAAGTTAAAATTTGTAAACATTTTCACTAACTTTTTGTAAAAAAATTTTAATTCCTTCTTTTCCCTCTTTCTCTATTATTTTATTCTTATTCAACTTTCCTCTTACCATCTTACTATCCTCTTACCATCTTACTATTCTCATTAGAGGGATAATTTTCTATAATTTAATTTTATAATTATTCAGCAAAATATGAGGTTAAAAATTGTTTCTTCTAGAACATAAGTAAGGAGAAATGGATAGTTAGAAGATTTTCACTATCTTTATTCTTTAGAATTTCATTATTATTTGTCCATAGTATCACAAAAAAATTATGTTATTTTATGTCTTTTATGTTATTCTCTATGATTCATAAGACTGCATGTGTTTCTGATGGAAGCATTGTGTATAACCCACAAAACTTTGTGTCCACTATTCCATTAAACAAAACTACATCCTAGTGAGGGATGTGAATTTCATACTTCTAATAATATATGAATAGAAATAGTATTAATATTTAAGTATCAGTATTTAGTCTAGAGAGTGATTTTACATTTTAAATAATCCTGTGAGGTAGATATTGATATCAATATTTGACAAATGAAGAAATCAAACCCCAAGAGTCAATATAAGCTTATCACATAATTAATAATTAACAAAGGTGTAATTCCATGGTAACTTTCAATATCTCTGATCCTGCAGACATTTAACACGTGATTATCAAATAATAACTTAGTATCTGATTAGTGCTTGTAATCAGTTCATTGCCATAATACACTATTTGTTTGTGATATTACATAGGTATTTAACATTTCAGTAATTTACTATGAGTGGAATACATTTTTTGTCATTGTTGTTTGAGGCAAAAGAAAATGAGAAAGGCTTTCCAGGTCAGTCCCTTCGGGGACAGTTGTAGCAGTTTAGTGTGAAATGCTTGAAACACATGATGTTTTTTACTGTCACATTTTATTCTTGTAAGTGTTTGTCCAAGTATGAAGTAATAGGAATCAGAGGCATTTTTATGTGGTTGAAAATTGGCTGATTTTTTTAGTTGTTAAAGTGTTAAAGGCAGTGATTCTTGGTCTCTGAAATATGTCCTCATTTCTACTTTAAACTTTTTTTATTATTTAGACCTGAATTATTTGTTGTAACAATGTAAATTTTGAGGTTATTACTTTTGGATTTTAAAACAGTCGAGTTACTTATACTTGGTAGTGAAATTCTTTTAAAAAGATCCATATCTTCTTATAATTCCTCAGAAATTAAAAAATATTATGTGACAAAATGTATTTACAGAGACTTCATCAAAGAGGAGATATGGATAGCAAATAAGCATATGGAAAATTGATTGGCTTTATTAGTCATTATAGAAATTAAAATTAAAACTAAAATGAAATACCATTATATACCATTGAATACAATTAAATACCATTAAATGTCATTATAATTAAAGCAGCAAGGAAAAAAATAATAATCCCAAGTGCTGATGAAGATGCAAAACAATTGAAACTTTTATACATTGCTGGTGGGAATATAAAATGGTTCAACCAATATGGAAAACAATTTGTCAGTTTCTAATGAAGTTAAACCTACACTTATGTGACTCAGCCATCCTACTCTAAAGTATTTATCCTGCAGAAATGAAGACAATTGTCTACACAAAAATGTGTCAAAATATGCATAGCAGTTTATTTATAATTATCCCAAATTGAAAACTACCCAAATGTCCCTCAGCTGATGAATGGATATATAAGTTGTGGCATACACATACGATTGAATATTAGTTGTATCAATAAAAAGAAAATAAAAGAGTGGCTCCTGACACATACAATAATATGGATGAACCCTAAAAGTATGCCAAGAGAAAGATGCCAGAATTGAAAGTTTACATATTCTATGATTCCATTTAAATAACAGTTTGGAAAAGACAAAACTATAAGGGCAGAACACAGGTCAAGGGTCACCAAGACTTGGGGAAAGAAGATTGACTACAAAGGGCTATGAGAGGACACTTTCAGGTGACAGACTGCTCTGTATCTTGATTGTGGTATTATTTGCATATTTGCATACACTTGATAAAACTCATTCATCTATAAACTTAAAAGAGTGAACATTAGGCATGTAAATTATGTTTCGATAAATCTGACAAAAAATATTCATGATTTTATTTTTTCAAAAGTCTTATTTGTGGATTTAAAAATTCCCAAATATACTGAATGAGTGGAATTAAGTATTATGGGCTGAAGCTGCCAAGACCTCAATTTTAGACTTTGTTTAAAAGGCATGTAAAAAAAAATAATAGTAATAAATAAATGGCATGCAAATTTTGCAGGAAAATAAAAAGGGTGCCTGGATGGCTCAGTTGGTTAAGCATCAGACTCTTGGTTTCATCTCAGGTCATGATCTCGAGATCCTGAGATCCAGCCCCAGCCCTGGGTAGGCCCTGTGGGGAGCCCGCTTGAAGATTCTCTCCATCTTGCCCCTCCCCAACGTGTGTGTGTGCCGGCGCACTCTCCTTCTGTCTCTCAAATAAGTAAATAAATCCTTTAAAAAAAAAAGAATGTAAATTTTCAAAAGTAACCAATCAAAAAATAACTTCTGCATCATGTAAGGGTTAAAGAAATTAGAAAACAAACACACAAAACAAAACAAATTTGATTATTGTTTCATTCAGTAAACATTTGTTGAGGATTTACAAGGCCAGATACTGCTCTAGGCCCTGTAGATACAGACAAAAGGCACACTGACCGCCCTCAAGGAATTCATTATTTAGTTGGGGGCACAACTAAATAAACAGTGAAAATACAATGTGATTAAAACCATTCACCATAAAGAAGCCCCTTTACTTCAGTCTTGGAAACGGAAGATGTTACTATATGATTTTGAAGAACTCTTTAGTCAAATACATCTGAGTTCAAATCTGAGCTCTATCACTTGTCTAAAATTGTATCATTAAGTAAATTACTCATCACTCTAAGCCTCAGTTCCTTTGTCTATAAAATGGGGAGAATAACAATTACCAGTTCACTAATGCATACTCTTTTTTATTTTTATTGAAACATAATCGACATACAATAGTATATTAGTTTCATGCGTACAGCACACTGATTAGATACTTGTATGCATTGCAAGATGGTTACCACAAGTCTAGTTGCCATATGTCACCATATGAAATTAATACAATAGTATCAACTGTGTTCCATGCTGTGCTTTATATCCCCATGACTTATTTATTTTATAACTGGAAGTTGGTACCTCTTGATCCCCTTCACCCATCCCAACTCCCTTCCCCTCTGACAATCACCACTCTGCTCCTGTATCTATGAGTCTGGATGTTTTCTTCTGTTTGTTGTTATTGTTGTTTTTTGATATGTGTATATGTTCCACATGTAAGTGAAATCACGTGATATTTGTCCCTATCTGACATATTTCAAAAGGCCCATCCATGCTGTTACAAGTGGCAGGATTTTGTTTAATTTTTATGCCTGTAGTGTGTGTGTGTATGTATATATACATACATATATATCTATCTATCTCACATTTTCCTTGTCCATTCATCTATCAGTGGACGCTTAGGTTGGTTCCATATCTTGGCTATTGTAAATAATGCTGAGATGAACATAGCGATTCTTATATCTTTTTGAATTAATGCTTGTTTTCTTTGGATAGCTATACAGAAGTATAATTGCTGCATCATATGGTAGTTCTAAATTGATTTTTTAAAAATCAGAAAAAAATAAATATTGGCAAACTAAAATTCAAAAAGTAAGATGAAACTCATGACGCCTTAACTTGTCACTTCCTGTGGAAAGCCTTCCCTAGACATCCTATCTGAAATTGCAGCATCCCAGATATTTCTTATGTCCTTTCTGGCTTTTTTGTCTGCTTTACCAAATATGCTACCTCAAATATTATGCAAAAGAGCAGGAGCAAGGGGGAGGGGCAGAAGGAGAATTAGGCTCCCCGCTGAGCAAGGAACCCACCCTGGAGCTCTATCTCAGGACTCCGAGATCATGACCTGAGCCAAAGGCAGATGCTTAACTGAGCCACCCAGATGCCCTTCAAATATTGTGTTTTAAAGTTATTTTAATCTTTATTGTAAATTACATATGAGAAGGTTTTATTTATTATACTTATATAACACCAGCACCTAATAACTAAGCATAAGTTTAATATGTATTTATTGAATGAATTAACAAATTCTTGAACACAATTAATAAGCTTGGTTTTTGACATACAAACAATAACTACAAAAAGAAACAATTCATCCTTTAGTGCATAGCAACATATTTAAATGACCAAAACTAAACCACATATTTACAACCTGCTTAATACAACTGCAAGAACTGTGAAGGTATGAATCATTATCAAATGTAATTAACAGCTACTATAAAATGAATTTTTAAAAAAATGCAGAGTTATAATGCCTGAACTGACCTTAAAAATGCAAATGATTCATTCAGATAATATAAATATTTCAAAGGTCTTATTTGCAAGACAGCCTATGTGGTTTCCTTCATGGTTAGAAAAATTTTTTAAAGTTTGCTGGCCTTTCCTCAGCAGAGTTCTGAGATAAGATGAAGCTCTAAAATCTTTTTTTTTTTTTTAAGATTTTATTTATTTGACAGAGAGAGACACAGCAAGAGAGGGAACACAAGCAGGGGGAGAGGGAGAGGGAGAAGCAGGCTTCCCACGGAGCAGGGAGCCCGATTCAGGGTTGGATCCCAGGACCCCATGATCATGACCTGAGCCGAAGGCAGACGCTTAACAACTGAGCCACCCAGGCGCCCCAAAGCTCTAAAATCTTAAAGCAGTGACTCTCAAAGTGAGATCACAGACAGGAGAATCAGTATCACCTGGAAGCTTACAAGAAATGTAAATTCTCAAGCCCCACCCAAGATCAATTTTTTATTTTATTTATTTTATTTTATTTTATTTTATTTGAAAGAGAGAGTGAGTGAGAGAGAGAGAGAGCACAAGCAGGGGAAGGGACAGAGGGAGAGGGAGAAGCAGACTCCCCTGCTGAGCAGAGAGCCTGATGTGGGGCTCCATCCCAGGACCTCGGGATCCTGACCAGAACAGAAGGCAGACACTTAACTGACTGAGCCACCCAGGTACTCCCCAAGACCAGTTTAATCTGAACCACTGAGTGTTGGTTCCAGGAATTTATTCTAAAAGTTCTCCAGGTGATTTCATTTGAACTAAAGTTTGTGACTGTCTTAAGGGATCCATTACATGTTCATTTTTCTGTAACACATTTCGAATGGTACTAGTTATATGTCATCCTTAGGCGAAATTAAGAGAATAGTCATTTTTCTTTTTGCTTCTGAAATATTTCTTCTGGAATAATTTGCCTTCCTCTTGAATGACATCATTCAAAAATCCCCTTAGTGTCTGTGTGTTGGTAGTATATACTATTAGCTTTTGATTCCATAAAAACCCAACAGAAAAAAGAAAAAAAGAAAAGAAAAGAAAAAGAATCTATATTTACATCACTGATTTTATTAAGAGCAGTTGTGATAGCTAAAAATATAAACCTTTTATTTGGATTATAAATAAGCAATGTTCTGAAGCAGTGTGTTCCAGGATTCCATCATGAAATGCCATTTTAGCTCCCTAGTATGTGGAAAGTAAACGAAACATGAAAAAATGAAGTATCTTCCGTGTCAATAATGGTGTTTACTTTATATATGATAACTTGAAATAAAGTCAATAACCTGGGGCAATTTACGGCAGGAGCAGTCTCAGATGGCATGTAATCACCATTGAACAGTTCTAAATGAGACTGAATGGTTCCCAACATTTATTTTGTGAGAAATGTTGTAAGATTTGTTTAAGCACCTAAGGGAAAAGGAACAGAGGTGTTCTTGGGATAAGATTTGTGGATGAAATAGGTTCTGTTGCCACTAATAGTAGAAAAAGTAAATTTCCTATCAGTGGTTTTTGCAGTAACCTTAATATATTTATTGCAAAAGTCAGAAGAATTACACTCTGTATTTTTTTTTTAAAGATTTTATTTATTTATTTGACAGAGAGAGACACAGCGAGAGAGGGAACACAAGCAGGGGGAGTGGGAGAGGGAGAAGCAGGCTCCCCGCAGAGCAGGGAGCCCGATGCGGGACTCGATCCCAGGACCCTGGGATCATGACCTGAGCCGAAGGCAGTCGCTTAACGGACTGAGCCACCCAGGCGCCCTACACTCTGTATTTTGAGAGGGTAGTGATGCTACATTTTTTAAAAAAATATTACATCATAATATAATGGTTAGGAAAGCAGAAACTGAGGATCTTCTGCCTAAATTCAGATTCTGGCTCTGAAATCAAGCTCTGTGATCTTGGGCATGTTACTTATTTAATCTTTATGTTGCGATTTTCTCATTCATAGAACGGACATAATAGTAACACTATACCTTTTACGTTTGTTATGATTATTAAATGAGTTAAGATATTAAGTTACTTCAAATATCCTTGGATCAGAGTGTACATTATGTAAGTAATAAACAAAATGATGTGCAGATAAGTTACCTAGATAAATTTAAGAAAACGTTCTTAACTATATACCTATATATGTAGGTAGGTCAAATATATTCTGTCCTTTTTGCATCATTATTGTAATCTGGGTAGTTTATTTCAACAATGAACATTTATTAGTAAGCACCCACAATATGTATCAATTTCTGAAGTTGTTAAAAGTCATACCTGAAATAGTTTCTATTTGTTATATATTCCCTAATTCAGTGATCAAATATTTCTTAATCAACTATTGGTGTATGACATTGTGCTAGGGAATGTAGAAGATATGAAAATAATGAAAAGTTGTTAGTCTTCAGGAGCTTTTCGATTCGGTAAATTAGGTACAGACACAGTATAGCAGATCACTAGCACATGTGGAAGGTGAGTCCTTCCATCTTGAACAGGAAAAATAGTGACGATTTTAATGACATTTCCTCAGAGCTTGGGAGGATAAAGGACAATCGAGTCTTACAAAAATCCTGTGAAATAAAAAGATGATTGTTATTCCCATTTAATAGCTGTGAGAATGACAAATCAGAAATTGTAAGGTAACTTTCCAAGTTACAGAGCCTGTCACAGTTGACAAAACTTAGAACTGTATTCAGACTTATTTGATTCCAAAGCAGATCCTTTTTTGTCTACTTCATATATAAAAGGATGACAGAAATAAAATCAATTTCAACTTCCACAATAGTATCCTTTTGTTTTAACCTCTGTTATATCTTACTGGTTGATTTTTAGTGATTGGAGAGTACTGAGTCCTTATGTCTCACTTCAGTAAATGAATGTATTATATGTAACCATGATGTAATTAATGTTGCTCGTTTTGCAATAGCAAAATAAGAACTGAAATTAAATTCTTCTGATGTACTATTATGGCAGAAAAATATGAACAAAGAAAACCAAGAATTTGCATGCATTTCTATTACTCTTTTTGATTATCACTATCTTTCTGAAATTAATCTTAATATACATTTGTTAATGACTTTTCACGTTATTTACGCAGACTCATTAGTACTCTGCTGAATTACATAACCCATTTGGACTAGAGGGTTTCAAGTGGACAATTTCACTAGCAAAAGTCCTAAGCTAGGCCTGCCCTTAATACAAGTATACTACAGTGAATCTGAAATGAAGGGCTGGTCTTGTTGTATTAACAAAATGGTGATATAGTACTTCCCAAAGTTTAACAGTCTCTGCATACAGAGACCAGGTTGTATACTTGGCTATTTTGCAGATGGGGGTACTGAGAAAGAAACTGCCAGTCTGCTTCATCCAAGCACAGTCAGGAGCACTGATAGTTGAACTGATTGGGTTTATTGATCATCATAGCAAGGGAGAATACACACCATGGGAAAATGTTGGGTATTTTAGTGAGAGGGTGTCATAAAGATACTGATCAGGATTTGGCTTTGATTGGGTAATCTTAGAAAGGGTCTAAGGAAGTGGAGATTCACTTTGGATTGGGTGCTGTCAGGAAGTGGGGGCGACTCTATGGTCTATCTCAACAGATCTTACCTACAGGGAGAGTAGTCTAGAGGGAGGATAAAGCTGTAATTAGAAAGGAAGTAGCAGTCATCCATTTAGCAGAAGAGGATATTTTGTATTTTGTAGTTTGTACAGTGACTTTGAGGAAAATGTTTTATGAGATTGTTAATATCCAACAGAAAAATATGCCTTAGCTGTAAGTCAGAAAAGTATGCAATAATATTGAGACCAAGTCAGGTAATTTCTGGATGTTAGGACTGTCTTTTCTTTCCTTCCCCTTCCTTCCTCCCTTCCTTCCTCCCTCCCCCCCCCTTCCTTCCTTCCTCTCCCTCTCTCTTCTTTTCTCTCTCTCTCTCTCAATGGAAAAAAAAAAAGCCCTGCTAGCCTGGCACTCTTTTGGGCTTGGTGTTGCTACTGTTAAGAACTCATTATAGGGCAATAGAGGCCACTGCTCCCTCAACCTCACCAAGAGGTGAGAACAAAAAAGTCTTAAGCCATATTCTGCCAAATTTACCAAATTCATTTTAGTCAGCAGGCACGAAAACTGTCATATGACCTGCTCATATGTGCTTAGAAACCCTTGCATCCTCAATCCTCAGAATCTAACAACTCCTTACGGGAGAGGTTCCCACTTAGAAGAACACAGTGATGTAAAGCACAGCTCAGAAAACTTTTTTCTGTGAAGGGCCAGATAGTAGATATATTAGGTTTTCTGTGCTATGTGGTCTCTGTCACAACAACTAAACTCTGCTGTTGAAGTCTCCAAAGAAGCTGGAAGACAATATGTAAATCAATGAGCTGTGTTCCCATATAACTTTATTTACAAAACAGTCAGGGGGCCTTTTTCTGGCCTGTGGACTGTAGTTTTCAGACCCTGATGAGGAGGTGAGATCAGCCCATCTTCTGGTCATATGGGGCAACTTCCTCTGTGAAAAGAGATACAGAACCAAACAGATCTCACAAGAGCTTTAGGACTCATGGACTTTCTTTCTTCCTTTTTTTAAAAAATCTACTTTTTTTTTAAGATTTACTTATTTATTTAAGAGAGAGGGAGAGAGAGAGAGAGAAAGAGAATGAGTGGGGGGAGGGGCAAAGGAAGAGGGAATTAGAGAACCCATAAGCAGACTGCGCTGAGCACAGAGCCGGATGAAGGGCTTCATCCCAGGACCCTGAGATCATGACCTAGGCCCAAACCAAGAGTTGGACGCTTAACCGCCTGAGTCACCCCAGGCTCCGCTCTTTAAAAAAAAAAAAAAAAAAAGATTTATTTATTTAGTTTTGAGAGAGAGTGAGCAGGGGGGAGGGGTAGAGGGAGAGAGAAATGCAAGCAGACTCTGCACCGAGCACAGGAGCCTGATGTGGGGGTGGATCCCATGACCCCAGACCATGACCTGAGCCAAAACCAAGAGTAGGACCCTCAATCAACCTGACCTGTAGCACCCAGTCACCCCAGGGCTCATGCACTTACTATCTGGCATATGAATATCATATGGTAAATTAATGAACTATCTTACGTAGATTTGCATCCCAAAATCTGCAGTGAGTCCACAGCTGTCCCTACAATGTTGATTCTTGTTTAGGGCAATTCAAATTCTAATTAATCACCCCCAGAGTTTATACAAAATTAAGTTATCTGTGATTCAGACTATTCTTACCAAAGTACTTTAAATTAAATTACATTCAGATGATTTATCTATTAGACTTTTGTTTGTTAGGATAGAAATTCCCTCTGGTACCTGAAGTATTAGATATTGAATATGGAGATGCATGTATTGATAAGAAAGACACATAGGGAATTCATGGGAGGAGCAAGAACCATACTACATTTTGTCTTTAGGAAGGGTGGTTGGAAAGGAATGTTATTCAGGATGAGACAGGAGCTGTTCAATTTCTGTTTTGTTTTGTTTTTCTATCTTTTAATATGACTCAGTTCTGCTCTTTCTCTGATCCCACTGCTTTATTCAGTACATATCCTTTTGCTTTCAAAACTTCATATTAGTCATATGTTTTACTTATGCATCCTTTTGGCTTTCTCTTTACTTTAGCTCTATCATTGCCTCTCCCTTCAGGTATTCCCACTGGTGTTCCTGCTTCCAAATATTTAGTTCTCCATACAGTTCCCATTCACATTCTCCAGAGGGAGAGTTAATTGACAGAACATGAAATTGTGGTGTAAGAACTTTTCTGCTCTTGTTTGTTTTTTAAACAAAAGTTTTTTGGGGAGTGGGGGCTCTATATAGTATAATGTCTTTTTTTCCATATTAACTAGACATTAACATCTTACATATTAATATACCAAATTCCATGTATGAGTGAGTGAGTGAGTGAGTGAGTGAATGAATGAACTACACGTTGAAGCTATGAAAGTATTAACTTTCATTGTCAGGGGAATGCTGACAATTTTTAATTTAAAATTATTTGGGAATCCAAAAGAAAACAGCAAAGATTTATTCATTTGAGAGCTCATTAAATGCCAGAAACTGAGCTTGGTATATTTTCATGTTCCGTTATTTAATATCCACAAAAGCCCTGTAAGGGTGATATCATCCAGAGTTTTTCATTTGAAGAAATTGAAGCTAAAATCGTGTAGCTTTTTTAGTATACTTCATTAGTTAATTGTGGAACTAGACATTTTATCCATGGCTATGTTATTCCTAAACTTCCTGCTGTACCATGTTGCCCAAAAGCCAGAATAGTGGCAGGAACAGGGATTTATGGGGTGAGCTTCCAAGAATTGCCTAGAATATAGGGTATCATCATCAAGACAAGAAGTGGCATAGAATACAGCAATCACAATGACTCCTTTCGATTTTCTTTGTGGGTGCTTCCGCCTATCCTTACTGACAGGAAGTAATCACAACTTGTTTTTCAGTGTCAGGTAGGTGGAGGTAAATGTTATGGTTTTATTTCCAATAATCGGAGACAAAATTGCTTGGCAGATGATAGATTTTTGCCATTTCACTTACGCTTCTATATCTCACACTTAACTCAATCCCCTCAAGCTGCCCTATGGATTTTCAAACACTCTGCTTAGACTTCTTTCCAGGGTTCTGCTCGCCTAAAATGACTTACAAAATTCCCTTGCCTTTATTTATTTATTTATTTATTTATTTATTTATTTATTTATTTATTTTAAATTTTTTTATTCTTATGTTAATCTCCATACATTACATCATTAGTTTTAGATGAAATGTTCCATGATTCATTGTTTGTGCATAACACCCAGTGCTCCATGCAGAATGTGCCCTCCTCAATACCCACCACCAGGGTAGAATCTAGTACTACTAACATTACTGTAGTTGCTTTTTAGGAATGACTGATTGTATGCACTCAGGGGACATTTGCAATATAAAAGGAGAGTTTATCAATCCAAATAACAAATTACTGGGAGTGTTAGAAACTTGTTTGCAGGTGGCATTCCCAGGGTCACTTGACCTCGTTAAACTATCTCTCACTTCCGTAGCTCCTAGTACAACAGAACATATGTCACTAGATTGGGACGACACTGGTGGGAAACTGCCCCTTCCCACTTAAGAACGTGGAATATCTTACCATAAGAAATTGACTATTAGGGACAAATACGGTTATATTTAAGGGTGAAAACATGAATAATCAGGTTGAGGAAATTGTAGGAGTGGAGAACATTTATAAAAAGAGAATTTGCCATCGATGCATTTGCAAGAGCCCTTCTAAGTGAGGGATTACCTGCTCCCCCCCAGAGAGATTTTCTTACCTTCTTGGTTATAGTGATTTTTAACTATTCACTGCTTTTTCAACTGTCTGAACCCTTTTATCTTTATAGCACGTATATCCTCCTACCTGAAGCTGATAAACACAGTTCTAATCTAATTTAATACCTGCATTAGAGTACGTTTTAGATGTCATATCACTGTCCATGAACAGCTATGCTAATGTATGAAGGAGCTCAGCACTGCTCGAAACACATTGCTGTTGCCAACACCATAAAATCCTATTTACTTGTGCTTAAAAGTGTTTGATATTGAATTTGCTTTCCCCTGGACTGTAATTAACAACATTCTCAGCTGCTTACAAGATTCAATTGACTGGCAATATTAATCACACAACACAGAGAAACTGGCTATTGCATTTGATTCTTTTTCTTATGTGTTCTTGGCATCTAATCACTGATTAAAACTAAGGAAATGGCTCTTTTCACCATGCTCTGTGGACATTTATTTTCTCGGTTTGTTTAGTCTATAAAGATTCCCCTCCCTCTTCCCTCCATGTTGGATCTTGCTTCTAAATTTCTATAGACATGGAATAAAAACCAAGAAGCAGTATTTCTTGTCAAGAAGAACAGTTTATTCCAGATAATTAAATCCAAGAATGTTCAAAGAAAACACAGCAAGGAACATAAATTAGGTTCCATCAAGGGATATAGGTCGTTCCTCATGAATGGATACTGACAAAACAATTTTGTGTGAAGCTTTGAAAAGTCATTAATAGTTTTGAAACTTTTGAAAACTAGCACATTTTGTAGAAGAAAGCAACAAGGTTTAGTTTTGTGTTTTTAAAATGTACTTCAGACACTTACAAATGTTTCATCTTTATATTTGACAGTATTTTTGAGCTTGCACCTAAGATTTCTGCATACATACTCTTATGAAAACTAGGGTAGATTTTTCTTTTTTTCTTTTTTTTCCCTCACCTTTGCCCAAATGCCATTTGGAGAAACAAAGAATACAGTGTAAATATCAAAATAAAATAAATTAAAAAAAGGTATCATTCCAATGATTATAGAATCTCTTTATTATTCATAAACATTATATAGAACTGTAATATGTAATAGCACCAGAGTCAGACTCTAAACTCCAGGAAGACAATGACACTTTATTTTATTCACTGATTTTACCTTCTTCCTTAGAACTGGAGAATAATAAATAAATCAGTGAACACAAATAATTTAGGAATTCCAACCTAAATTATTTTGCTCACTGATTTATTTATTATTAGGTTGGAATTCCTAAATTATTTTGCATGGCAGATTGCTACTTGCATTTGGAAATTAATTAACAAAATTAAAACTTAGGAAATGGAAGCATAATAAAAATGATTACGAGAATGGACTCCAGAAGCAGATGGTTTGGGTTTGTCCCTGGCTGGGAGACTGGTCTCATAGCCTTTCTTCAACTGTAAATTGAGGTAAAGAATTATACCTATATCACAGGGTAATTACAATGTTTAAAGAGTGACTGGTATAGAGTAATTACTTTATTAGAAATTGTGGTGAATTTATTGTTATTATTCTATGATTCTGGACTCTGTGTAGGTATTAAGGACTCATGCAAATATACCAATGTCATAATGTTTCTAGAAGCCATGTGACAACCTTAAGACATTTAGACTGACTTTGAATCTGCAAGTAAAGGAAAAAATATATATCCTGCAGTAGCAAATCTGGTTATGAATTTGCCTATCTGCTTAGCCACCGTATCTATCTACCCACCCCATCACCATTCCTTTCTGACATACCTGATCCTCCTACACCCGTATACACACACACACACACACACACACTTATGATTAAGTGATTCTGGCACACATAGATACACACTTACATTATGATCCCATATTCTGAAACTACTTTCAGTTTTCCGACTTTTCTGTGCTTTCTTGTGTCTACCTGCATGTCTTTTAATTTGCTGGTGCTTCTGCATGACACATCTCCATTTGCCCTTTTTCTTTTCTTTCTTTTTTTTTAAGATTTTATTTATTTATCAGAGAGAGAGGCACAGAGGCAGGCAGAGGGAGAAGCAGGCTTCTTGCTCAGCAAGGAGCCCGATGTGGGACTCGATCCCAGGATGCTGGGATCATGACCTGAGCTGAAGGCAGACGCTTAACTGACTGAGCCACCCAGGCATCCCTCCATTTGCCCTTCTGCAAGCTGCAGTTCTCAGGCTATGTACTCTGACCCTGATTATATCAGGATAAAACAGATTTAACACTTTGTATACATTATGTTCCTACCATGACTGTGTCTTTATAGACTGTAAATTACATGAGAAGAGAGACTATATCTATGTATTTTCATCTTCTAGTGGCCAATCTACCATGTACCATGTACCATCTACCATGGTACCTGGCACATAAAAAGTGTTACATGAATATTTGCCTAAAAACACCTTTCCTTCCCTCTCTCTCTCCCTCTCTTATCTCCTTACTTCCTTATTTCTTTCCATTTTTTTCCTCGCTTCCTTTTATAAATGGATTCAATACAATAATTAAGTGTAATAAAAGATGAAAACAAATATATGAAATGTATTACAGTGGTTACTAATATTAATCTTTTCTTCCATGCTATTTAAAACTTACTTAAATTTGGGCCTTATTGAAGGACAAATGAGGAGCCCAGATCACCAATAAAACTAGACATTATATGTTAAACATTACCATTGAGCCATATTAAAAAGTTGTTCATTTTTGTGTACATTCAGAAAAAGGAAAAAGGAAGCAGAATTGTATGTATATCTCAGATGTGTAAAACTTTCTCTTAAACTTAAAACACCTGTAATATAGTATTTCTTGCTTTACATCAGATTATTCTAAGTGGAATCTTGTTCTCTTAAAAATATTCTGGTGATTTGAGCTACAAGATGCAATTAGGTGAGAACATCTTGGGCATTTCCTTATGAATTTCATTTTTGTAGTCCTCACTTGGGCGATAGCTTTTTGTGTTTTTTTAAGGATGAGATAGTATTAGTGCAAAATAGTAGTCAATGTAGGATTATTTGCAAATCTGAAGAATTGTGAAAAGTGTATGTGTTTGTACATACATACATGCATACTTCTTGAGAATTATTCTCCTTTCAAATTGATTTTTGTCAAATCGTAAAATAAGTACAGAGTATTATCATATTTTATTATTTAAAGTGCATATATTATTTAATGGCTTGCTTAATATATAATGAAGCAGGTGAATTTCAACCATACAACTTTTTGTTTTTTTTGAGTTTGATGGGTGTATTTTAATGCAATTTCCTGAATATCAACTCAGTTTCATGCATACTTTTACATGTAAGTGTCAGATTTTACTTCAGTCTCTTATGTGTGGACTTGATATAACTATGGTAATTTGATTTTTGCTGGTTGGGTGCTAAAAGGGTGTAAAATAGCAATCTAAGTTATTAAAAAGACTATAAATTTAAAGGTTGTAATTTTGGGCTGCTGCTATCTGAAGTCACCCTTTTCTGACTTCCTAATTATATATTTGATCAATTAGAGTGCTTAGTGGAAAAAAAGTCTCACAGTGAGGCATGAACTCACTTAATTAGTGGACACCTCATAAAAGCAGTTTGTGCTGTTCTTAAAATTTGTTTTCTATAGATTGCTTATTGTAGAAGAGTCTATTAGCATTCATGCAGATTATAATTTTTGTATTGGTTTCTATCATGTGTAGTTTAAGGGTGATTTAAAGTTTCTATTGTGTGTAGTTTATTATAATTAGAGCTATAAAATGCACGACTCTTTATAAGATCACCTGTGTCATAAAATTTTATTGTGATTTATTTTAATGTAAATTTTAATGTGCAGACACATTTTCCCATGGTTACATTTGTTGATAGTTCTTGCTTTTTGAAAACTATAGTCTAAGGCAAGAGAGAATGAACTGATGTGTGTCCTAGATCACATGCAAATTAGAAGCAAAATATTATTGATTTTATCTCTCCTTTGTCATAAGGAAAATATTATTGTAATGTAATTTTTTACAACTACCAAATTAGATAAAAATTTTCAGACATTTGGAGTTGTGGCATTTTATTATTCACTGGATTCACACCATTTTATCAGAAAAAAACTGCAAACCTAGATGCATGAAGTTTGGGTGACATATGTCTAACTGCATCCCCCGTATTATATCAATCAGTGCTGTGCAAGGTATGGTCCACAGACGGATGCTGGTCTACAGCCTGTGTGGAAGAGGTACAGAAATTGGGAGTAAGGATTGAAAAAAATGCCATAGCAATTTGAGAGGAAAACAAATTATATTAACTCTAATAGTAATGAATTTGGGTTCGTATTTTATGTGTCTGTTTTTATTTCATTTTTCAAGTAATTCATCTTATTCTCTTTTACAAAAGGCTTGTTCTGCAGTAGACTTGGAAAAATAAAACTGATTCTTTACCACAGATAGTTTTTGAAGCGCTGCTCTATAGTGAGCAGGCATGTACAGTGAGGTTTACTGAATTCTGAAATTAAAGAACGAATGAGATTTGAAGAACCTTTTCTTGAAAATGCTGACGCTAGAATACTGAAGTGTCAAATGAAGAAAAGAGTTTCCAGCACCCCACTGGGGTATAGAACCTCAAGACGGCCCCCAGTGATGCCCATACCTGGTATTTGAGCTGGACTTAGTGACTCACTTCCAAGAAGTAAAATAGTACAATAGTGAACGCCATTCTGAAATTAGCTTTAAAGAGGCCACCTTCTCTATTAGACATCTCTCGCTGAAGCACTCGGTCCAAAAGTTAGGAAAGAAAGAAAACTTGGCAAAAAACTGCATGAAAGTTCAGATGATCCTCCCTTGGTCAGACCTTCAGAAGAGAATGCAGCCCTGGTTGGCATCCTGACTGCAGCCTTGTGAGAGATTCTTGACCTTTGGAAACTGTCGGAATAAACAGCCACTAAACTGTGGCATAATTTAGTATGCAGCCAGAGACAGCCAATATGGCCTTGTTTAAGAAGAGGGGAGGAGGTGTTTCATCTACTACCAGTGCACAGGGAAGCAAGTGGATTCCTGGGGACTGTTTTTTAGCCGCCATCGTCCATATAATCTTTGACTACTGACTGTAACTATCCGGTATATTGGGCTATTTTTTAAAAAACTACTGTGTTGACTTTTTGATGGTATTATTGTTACATCAATGTTTTAAGACATCTGAAATCTAAAACTTAAATATTGGGACAAACCCCAAGATATATACATAGCACTAATTTTTTTTTTTTTTTTAAAGATTCCATTCATTCATCTGAGAGAGAGAGAATGAGAGACAGAGAGCACGAGAGGGAAGAGGGCAGAGGGAGAAGCAGACCCCCTGCTGAGCAGAGAGCCCGATGCGGGACTCGATCCCGGGACTCCAGGATCATGACCCGAGCCGAAGGCAGTCGCTTAACCAACTGAGCCACCCAGGCGCCCCCATAGCACTAAATTTTTAAATTGAACAAAGCTTCATTTTTTTAGAAAGTTTTCTTTCTCTGTAATGCTGAGAAGGGAAGAGAAGATAATAGTCACAAGGCAAAGCTGGTAGGGCCAGATAAGTCATACTTTAGATCCAAGATTTTGCAAACCAGTGAGCTATGAAAGTAAACACTCTTACTATGGATAATAGCCACTATGCATTAGAATCTCCATGTATATATGAGGAAATCAAGTGATAATAATAATAGTAAAACCAAGTAACAAAAATTGCCTTCAAAACAAAAATGAAAATTCAAAGTGAGAAAAACAGCTTCCAATTTGTGTTTAAAAATAGATATTTTCAAAAAGGTATTCACAGGTATTAACCATGATAAAGGGCCCAGTTGAAGTAACTGGAGTTAACTTATAAATATATTCTTCCTACTACTTAGTCTGAAGAGCTTATTTTTTGCTGTGAGAGAGGAAGAAAAGCACAGAAATAGATTCTTGATTCAATAATGAAATAACTAACACATTTTGTTTCTTAAGATAGCACATTCTAAAAATAATAGTTTGCTTTCATTTATGATTAACTTTTCTTTTTTTACACAGTATTTAGCTTATATTTTGAATAGTACTACATTTTCATTGACTAAATATGCTAAGGATTTATATCAGACTGATAATATGTGTTTAACATTTTCATATTATATAAATTTATTTTTATTTACATTGTTACAATGTTTAACATTTTCATATTATATAAATTTATTTTTATTTACATTTTTTAAAGGTTTTATTTATTTATTTGACAGAGAGAAACACAGCTAGAGAGGGAACACAAGCAGGGGGAGTGGGAGAGGGAGAAGCAGGCTTCCTGCGGATCAGGGATCCTGATGAGGGCCTCTATCCCAGGACCCTGGGATCATGACTTGAGCCGAAGGCAGACGCTCAACGACTGAGCCAACCAGGCGCTCCTTATTTACATTTGATATGATGAACAATTGTCATATTTGTGCTATATTCAATATTTAGTTAAGTAGTTTTTTTAGTTACAAATTATGAGCACTCAAAGTGCTGTTTTAAATACAAAAAGGATATGAAATAAATAGGAAAATAATACTTTATTATTTGCACTATTGGCTACTGTTTTACTATTAATATTTTACAATTTGCTCCAATAAGTACAATAACTATAGTTTTGATTTACTAATCTGAGAAGTGTTCTAGAATTAGAAACACTTTCATGATACCTACAGGCATTTTACCTTAATTTATCCCTTGGTTTCCACTTAAATTGAGGATCATGATGTCATATAGAATACCACATTTGTAACCTGCTCCTAAAACAATTTTTTAATATAACATATCATACAGATTTTGAGAATCATATTATTACTTGATTCTAAATTATATGCCTTGATTTCTTGTGCTGAAAATATGGCCCACTCACCTGTAGATTATATCCAAAGCTAGAGGATATATTTATGGCCAGAAGGAGGAAATGAAATACTTGAAAATTTATAAGCTTTAAGATTTGAGGATTGAATCACATAGATCTGGAACATTAAACACCGTAAACACTTTTTCTTCCCTCAAAAAATGTTGTTTCCCTATGCGGAAATAGGTATTCCATTGAATATTGTTTTCTCATTTTTAAATAAATGTTCTTTTATGGGGGGCAGCACCGTATAGGATAGTAGTACAAGGGTCTTTCTCAGTATAAGACCAGCGTGGCAGGACTTCCAACTTTTTGGCCTACGGTCTCAGTCGTAACTACTCCACTCTGCTATGGTAGGCATCCGAGCAGACGTAGACAAGGTGTAAAAAGATCGTTGTGGCTGTGTTCCAGCAACACTTCAGTTATAAAACAGGTGGGGCCTGGCCCATGGGCCATAGTTGCTAATTTGTGGTATGGAGAAATGTTTAAGCCTACAGGGCCTGGGCCCTACCTCTGGGGTTCAAATCCTACCTCTACTTCTAACCTGCTATGTAAGCTTGAGTAGATTACTTAGTCTCTCTCTGCTTCATTTTCCTCATCTATAAAATAGGAGTGATATTAGAAACACTTACCTCTTACAGATGCTTATAGAACAGCTGCTGGTATGGGGTAAGAGAAAGTGACTTCAAGTCACTGTTTTACTCTATTTCTTTGTTTGTTAGTGTCCTTATAGTTATAATGAAGTTTCCCAATATATTTTTTTTAAGATTTATTTATTTATTTATTTATTTGAGAGAGAGAGAGAATGAGAGAGAGAGCGCATGAGGGGGGCAGGATCAGAGGGAGAAGCAGACTCCCCGCCGAGCAAGGAACCCGATGTGGGACTCGATCCCAGGAGCCCGGGATCATGACCTGAGCCGAAGGCAGTCGCTTAACCAACTGAGCCACCCAGGCGCCTGAAGTTTCCCAATATTTTAAAGTCCTTATTTTATTTATTAAGACAATGTATTTTTTGTGTCTTTCGCTGATATTAAGGAATTACAAGTTTTGTATATCAATGTAAAAGTGACCATATATATTCTGAGGGAGTTTAACTTCAATTTGCAGAGATGTTCAGAGACAATTGAGGAATTCGCTCAATGGCACTGCCCTTTTGCACAATTCATTTTATTTAGGTGTCTAATCTGTGGTGAGTCAGGGAGCATAAAGTGCTTTCTAAAAAATAAAGGACTCATCAAAGTGTTATAAATGAATTCTTTCAGGGTCCTACGACATCACTTGGAAAAATGAATGGTACTTGGGTAATAAATGGGACATTTGGGGGCCTGAAGCAGATAGTTTGTCTCGAATAGATAATTCCTTTATATCTAGACAAAACTTATTTACTCTATCTTGTGATCTAATCATGTGTTAAGTATTTCTGTACAGCGAGCTTTCCCCTTTTGTGAAATAGACTGGCCTATTAGACGAGGCATTCTTCCTATCATACGGTGAAATGTGTAAATGAGTTTGTCATAATATATAACATATTTCCAAAAAAAAAAAAGCAGATTTCCATTGCTATTTTTTAGCTTATAAAACTAGCAGCGCCTCATGATTTGGCTTAGCTATTGAAACACAGGAAGCAGGTGGCTCAGTTGGTTAAGCGACTGCCTTCGACTCAGGTCATGATCCTGGAGTTCCAGGATTGAGTCCCACATCAGGCTCCCTGCTCAGTGGGGAGTCTGCTTCTCCCTCTGACCCTCCCCTCTCTCATGAGCTCTCTCTCTCTCTCTTATTCTCTCTCTCTCAAATAAATAAATAAAATCTTAAAAAAAAAGAAACAGCAAGCAATAAGACTTAATGTTAGTAGGGAAATTCTGAAGTTTTGTACAAGAAGGTTTGGGGAACATAATCACAAAATACAGAAATCCTAGAAAATTTAACTTTCTACTCCTCAACATAGATTCACATGAGTATCATCATAGGGTCTTTACTTTTGTGTACATATAAAAAGGCTAACCAAGTTTTTGTCAATAATTGAAGCAATAGCTTATTATATTTACCTTTGCTTTGATTCTAGAGATTTGAATCAAAAAACAAAATTGTTGTCGAAAGGTTAAAAGTTAGGGATCTTCCTGTCTTTTATATTTCCCCTAAATATAAACCTTTTACTGATTTACTTGCTCCTCGGGAATAAATGGAATCTTTTGAGTGTGGGAATTCTGGCCCAGACTCTCCTCCCGTGAAGAGGACTAGGGGCCAGAAACATTCTCCCTAATTCCCTATATGTTTGTGTCCTCTGAGCCTGAATTTCTCCAACTGCGGGCATTTCTTGCACTTGTTTTCTCAATCCCAGGTTGGCTTATTTTTGATCTAAACCGAAGTTTGAGAACAACAAATATTCACACAAAGCTTTTTGAGACAAAAGGAATTGTGCCTGAATGAACACCTACATGAAAATAATTTTATCTCTTATTCTGGCAAAATTCCTAGATTTAATGAGGTGAAACCATTTTCAGAAAAAAAAAAAAAAGAAGCCTAGTGATGTGAGAACACAAAGAAAAATATCTAAAAATAGTTGATAGGCTAATTACTTTGCTTTTCTAAACTGTGTCAGATCTCCACAATGGCCAGACATTGACATTGCTCTTGACTTATCCAAAAGAACTAGGTTCATGGTTTACATTATGATTATAAATTTTTAGATAGCTATGGCCCCAAACTAACCTAACATGAGCATGTTATTCTTTATTTCCCCCAAGATTTATATTTCTTATTTGTAAAGCAATCTTAGAAAATGGCATACTTCAAATGAGATAACACTGGTTACTTTTTTTTATTAAGTTTTTAATTTTAATTCCAGTATAGTTAACATACAGTGTTATATTAGTTTCAGGTGTACAATATAGTGATTCAACAACTCTATACATTACTCAGTGCTCATCATGATGTGCACTCTTAATCCCCTTCACCTATTTCCCCCCTCCACCTCCCCTTTGGTAACCATCAGTTTGTTCTCTGTAGTTAAGTGTCTGTTTCTTAATTTGTCTTTCTTTTTTTTTTTCTTTGTTCATTTGTTTTGAATCTTAAATTCTACATATGAGTGAAATTGTATGATATTTGTCTTTCTCTTATTGACCTATTTGCTTCACATTATACTCTCTAGCTCCATCTGTGTTGTTGCAAATGCATGATTTAATTCTTTTTTTATGACTGACCAGTATTCCATTGTATATATATATATTCCACATCTTCTTTATTCATTCATCTATCAGTGGACACTTGGGTTGCTTCCATAATTTGGCTATTGTAGATAATACTGCAGTAAACATAGGGGTGCATATATCTTCTCAAATTAGTTTTGTATTATTTGGGTAAATACCCAGTAGTGCAATTACTGGATTGTAGGGTAGTTCTCTTTTTAAATCTTTCCACAGTGGCTGCACCAGTTTGCATGCCCACCAACAGTGTATGAGGATGCCCTTATCTTCACATCTTTCATATCTTCTCCAACACTTGTTGTTTTTTGTGTTTTTGATTTTAGCCATTCTGACAGTTGTGATGATTGTGTTATTCTGAAGGAAGTTATTTAAATATGGTTGAGGCTATATTTTGCCTCTATCTATCTATCTATCTATCTATCTATCTATCTATCTATCTATCTGTCTATCTATCTATATCATCTATCTATCATCTATCTATCTATCTCCACTTAATTCCTGCTCATCTGTACAGATGCTGGGTATTTCAAACACTGTGTGTTGTATCAAACATGTTTTCACATTGTTGAGCTTCAGTGCTAATGATGTCAGCCTCACCTTTATTCCTTCTTCTACTTTTATTTGGTATTTATATGGATGGAGTAACTACGGCAGCGAAAACTTACCCACACCTTCTTGGGGGATGTCACTGATAGCCGTACCACTTCAGAAGAGTCTGAAGTGGTAGCAGAAAATTTGCCTTCTTGCATTAACTACAATTATAAATGGTAGGCTTTAAAAAAGTTCACTGCATCTCATGTTCAATATTTTGGAGGGTGTTCACTTTCAAAAATGTTATGAGGAGTTCATAGTTCTTTCTAAGCAACCAGAAAAACTAAAGGACTTTGTTAGCAGTAATGAAAGGTTGTCCAATGGTGATGTTGCTCAGAGATACTAACAGAGATGAACCTGGTGCTTCCAATCAGCAAGTGTGCATTAGCAGCTCCTTTATGTCAGATGTTGTGCAGATATTTACGTTTTTTTTAATAACTAATCCCCCCAGCACCTTTGTCAGATAGGCAGGTATTTTTTTTCCCAACTTTAGTCACAGGATCTGAGGTTTACATCATTTTCTTTCTTTTTTTTAAGATTTATTTATTTATTTATTTGAAAGAGTGAGAGAGTGAGCAAGTGAACATGGGCAGCGGGGAGGGGCAGAGAGATGGGCAGAGGGAGAGGGAGAAGCAGACTCCCCGCAGAGCAGGGAACCAGACGCGAGACTCATCCCAGGACCCTGGGATCATGACCTGAACTGAAGGTGAAGGTGACGCTTAACTGACTGAGCCATGCAGGTGCCCCAGTTTACATCATTTTCTAAAGTAATACAGCTAATAGGTGGTAAAGTTAGACTTAAATTTAAGTTCTCCAAATCCACCACTCATTCTGTCTAGTTTAGTTTAGTTTTGTTTTGTGTTTTGTCTTGTTTTGTTTTGTTATGCTTCAAGGAGAAATTCCAACTCCTCTCTATGCTTTGAATGAGTGCTAGTCATCATCCCCACATAGTTAAGATGTAATTTTAAAAAATAAAAGTTATTAAATGAGTGTATTGTGGTCCTCAGCCAAAGTTTTGAGACTGGAGTGGAGGAATTTAATTTGAAAGCTTAATTTCCCAAGAATTCTTTCATTCTATAATTTTTTACAAAGATATTTTAAAGAGAGCCTAAGCAATCAGTATTTATTTAATTATCCAGTGATGTTTTCTTCCCTTCACCTGATCCTAGGTAATTTATTGCATAACCTGTCAGTGTAGACTACCATAACATGCCACTGTCTTAACATAACCTTATCTCAACCTAAATAAAAGATTGACAGAGATGATTTCTGAAGTTTTTTTTTTCTTTTTCTTTTTCTTTCATTTAAAATTGTTAAGGTGGGAATGCAGAATGTGGTGATGAGTGATTAGTTACAATAAGGAAAAGCTTTTGCTTTTTAAAAATTTAAAATTTTTGAATAAGTAAGTTAGGAAGTGTATTTATTTCCATAATTAAAAGGTGCTACATTTTCTTCTTTGTATAAAAGAGGGTTTTAGCAAAGAGGTTAGAAAGAAGATTCAGAGAATCTCTACTTGACTTTTTTAGATGCCCTGGGTTCTGTAGATTTCCAATGCCCTGACTTCAGTGGGTTTAAGAGTGTGGAGTTAGAAAACGTTTAGTCAAGGAGCCTCACCATGATGTACTACTCTTTCTTACTATAGTGAAAATAGCTTATTAATTTCAACAGTTAAGTGTGTTTTATTGACCATAAAATATGATATAGCTTATTAATTTGAACAGTTAAATTTGTTTTATCTACCATAAAATATGATATGTATGCAGTTCATCTACAAGGCTTTTAGGGTGGTAAACCAGTAAATACAATAGATTGAGTCAATGTGTTTTGCTTTTTAAAAAAATTTTCTCAATATGCATTGCCTCATCTTAGTGTTGTATAGTCGTATTTACTAAATGTATATATAGTAAATATATTGTAATGATTCTTTTCCATATCAAAGATTTAAACTTTAGACAAGATTTAATTAGGTGTGAATTTTTTTCAAACTTCCAATTGCATTTTGATGAACTCCTTAAATATCAACAATTATCATGTGACAGATTTACATAAAGTCAATTTATACTATATGAGCTACAGCAGACTCACTTGGTATTTTTGCTGCTGTATTGATGGTTCCATTTACTATTTTACTAGTGGAAAATGAAGTTGTGTAACTGGAAACTGGTAAGATACTTTTATAGCTTATTAGCTTAGGGTAATTATCTCCATGTTCTCTTGCACATTGAATTGCAATTGAAAGTATTACATTATAATATTTAGGTGAAATGGCAACCAAATATAATTAAATTATTATAGTAAACATTGACTTGCAATGAAAATGAACACATTTATTGAAAAACATTTCTATAACATGTAAACAGTGTGTTCCCTTTTGATAACTATTGTTTTTCTCTTGTTCCTTTTTTTATTTTTATTTATTTATTTATTTATTTTATAATTTGCTGCTTGCCATTACAGGAAGTAGAGGTTTGTATTCAGCTTCTGTATTTCATATTTTATTCTAGATTTTATATGAATCTTTACAATTTAATTACTCATATACACTCAATTCACATTATTTTCCTCCTCAGGATGATTATTTCCACACTTGGAGTCCAGGAAAGGCCTTCGATCAGGGTAAGAATCTAATTATTTTAAAATAAAAATCTTCACATGTTTATAATCACTATACTTTCAACATGATATTTATTGTTTGTTAGATTCTTAAAATACTAAGTAGGAGAGCTTAGATAATGGAAAAATCATATAATAATTAGTTGCATTACAGAATATGTAGTCAGTAATAAGTGAATTAGATATCGTGATTATATCAGAACGTCTTTCATTCTTAGATACGTATATTAGATTACTGATTTGGCTTCTGAACTTTATCGTGCCCATTATTTTTAGCTGATACAAGTCACTTCATTCAGTATTCAAATATACTCAAGCACATTCAGTAGGACATAGATTTATTTGTGCAAAATTTTAAAACAAATGACTTTGCAATCTGTGTTTCAATTAATAAAAACATTCATTTAAAACAGCACTGACTGGTAGTTAGACTCAGCTAGGGTCTTAGTAAGACCCAAAAGGGAAAGTCATATGTAAAACAGGTTCTCCTGCCTCCATACACAGTTTGTACTTCTGGTTATGTACTTGAGAAGGAAAAGTGGGAAAGATGCATGGGGAAGGAAGATGTGGAACAGAAACATCAAGTGCAATGCAATCATAATGATATAAATGATTAAACAGTTTTGTTTGCTAAATTCTACACTATTAGAACCAGAGACTCTTCCTTTTTAAGTCTGGTACAAAAGGAATTTCTACTTTACATTGACTATAATAACCTTACAAAAGATATTACTTCCTGAAGTAGAACCATTTAAAAATAGAAATTATTTTTAAGAATGAGTTGTAATATGTTATGAAGGGAATCTTAGGGAATTTTGCTATGTCTCCAAATTTTTGACTTAATATGTGCAATGAATGCTACAACAGCTAATTTCTCTGAGTGAGAACCAACCTGGATGGACCTAGCTGGGGACATTGATATTAGCCTGTAGTCTGAAACAGTCATTCACATCCAATCCCCCCTTTAATATTATTTCTTTTTTGCTGTACTTCATGTGATTTCACTATTATTATCTAGAGTGTTTATTTGTGGAATCTGTATTTTATAATTCTAATTTTTTTTATTTCACTAATAATATAAGTCAAGCCAAATGTACTAAAAGACAAGCAATAAAAAAATGACATACAGACTGAGATATATTTGTGAACTTTCTTGGGAAATAAATTTTTATGATGGATTCATAAACCTTGAAAAAATCAGAATTATCCATGAAATGGATGTTAACACTTAAATTTGCCATACTTGGTGCATCCAATTACAATAAAGATGGTTTGGGCTTTGTGTGTGTGTGTGATAATTTGTTGAACTACAATTTATCTCCTGTTAAAAAAAATGAAGAAAAAAAGGTTGCAGTAAAGAGGCTTCCAAACCCTGGTAAGATTGGCTTAGTTTAATTTTCAAAGAGGTTTTTAATATACTAATTTGTCAAAAATATCATATTTATCAGACAGAGAGAAGCTCATGACATAATAATAGCTAATAGAGTGCTCTATATCCAGTCACTATTCTAAGTATTCAATACATGAGTTCATTTAATCTTTGCAATAACCTTGTCAAATAAATGAGTAAGGTGAAGCACTTAAGAAGCTTAAGCTCCTACTCAAGGTCATATTCCTGCAAAGTGGCAGAGTCAGGATTTAGATCCAGGCAATCTGACCCCTGAACCCCATTTCCTAACTACTATGTGACACTCTTGCTCATATGATAGCATTAAAATGAAATAATGACATACTAGTGGTATTTTGAAGTCTATGTTTTAAAAATAAATATTTGCAGACGAACATAAGAGGCTATGGACTCTGAGAAACAAACTGAGGGTTCTAGAGGGGAGGGTTCTAGAGGGGTGGGGGGATGGGTTAGGCCAGTGATGGGTATTAAAGAGGGCACGTTCTGCATGGAGCACTGGGTGTTATGCACAAACAATGAATCATGGAACAGTACATCAAGAACTAATGATGTGATGTATGGTGATTAACATAACATAATAAAATTAAAATAAATAAATAAATAAATAAATAAATAAATAAATAAATATTTGCTTAAGTGAGTATTAGAAATAGAGCTAGTAGCTGTGTTTCTATGTTTTAAATAATATTTTGTAGATTATCAGACCCAGGGTTTTGGTTGATTGAACATACGTAGTTGATAAACGTATATGGGAAAATTTAGTATCAACAGATAAAAAAGGAAAATGGAAAAAAATAGACTGAGATACATGTATTTGTTTTGTATTTGTTTTTTTTTTTTTAAAGATTTTTTTTTTTCTTTTTATTATTTGAGAGAGAGAATGATATAGAGCATGAGAGGGGGGAGGGTCAGAGGGAGAAGCAGACTCCCTGCTGAGCAGAGAGCCCGATGCGGGACTCGATCCTGGGACTCCAGGATCATGACCTGAGCCAAAGGCAGTCGCCTAACCAACTGAGCCACCCAGGCGTCCCTGTTTTGTATTTGTTTTGACTTTGAGTCATATTAACTAATCCATTGGTAGACCATACTGAGGAGTGAGAAAAATTATCCTGTTCTCATCTAGCTCTGAATAAGATAGACAGTGTGCATCACTTGGATAGAAGAGACTTGAGATATGCTAATTTCTCATGTTTCTTGTTTTTTTTATGAAGGAAGAATCTTCTGTTAAGTACCGTTTTCAAAATCAGATTGAACTTTTAAGCATAAAATAATTTATGACTTTTTAGAAGTATTTATAATTTTTAATGTATTTTTATGGTATATGGACATCCATATCACATATCAATATAAATTGATTTTCTGCAGTTTTTTTGGGGGGGTGTTTGCATATTTCTTGAAAGGAATGAAGAAAAAGTTACTTTAGTATTACATTTTTTTAGCATTACATTTTTTATGCTGATATTTATACCATTTTACCATATACATTTCAAGTTATGTCTTACTTTGTTTTCTACAGAATGGTCCACAAAATATGCAGAAATTAAAGTACTACTAATGAAAATATTAATATTTTTATGACAGAAAAGGTGCAATTTCTCATCACCAAACCCTTTGTATGTGTATGCATAAATATGCACATGCATACATAGATAAGCATATACATAATTTGCACATGCATAGACACACATATTTGCATGTATAAGCTTTCTTCTAGGTAAAACTCAACTGATTATTCATATATAGCTTATCTACCTTGTGGCTTAACTGTGACAGATTTTTCATCTTGCGAGTTTCTTTTCATAAATCAGAATGTTTCTATATTGTTTTTGTTTTTTGTTTTACCAGTAAAATAGTAAGAGTTTTGGGAAAATATAATAGTTTTAAATAAATTTCAGTAAAACCATTTTGATGATGGTAAAATCTGCTTTATAATAAAGGAAAGCATACTGATGCCCAAAATAAATTTGTTTGTATTTCTCCACGTAGAATTTTCTGTGCCATTACTTCTGTTCATTAGTGTGGCTAATCATGAGTTGACACAACAGAAATTGACTGAAAAAGAGTTTTAATGAGGACATGCATTTTCTTGAATATGACATGAAAACTTAATGTTTACTACGACAAACTTAGAGGGGAAATGCATGGATGAACCTAGAGTGGTAGCATGATAAAATTTTAAACAATTTAATAAAGACTTTAAATAGATAAGCTGTAGCTTAAAGAAAAAAGAAAACAACACTTTTTTTTTTTTCCTTTTCATTTCATTAACCCTGCCTTGTTTTTGGTCATGGATTAATTTGGGTTAATAATAGCTAAGTCACCGAAATTTTTAGCAGGAATTCCTGTCAGTTGTTTAGAGAATCCACAGGTACTAAAGTGCTATCTGTACAAGGAATCCCTTTTATTCAAAAATTCTTTTTCTCCAGGATATGATATTCAGGTAGCCTGAGATGAAATAGTTGGAAGCAAAATGTGTTTTGCATACATTTCCCTCATTTTACTATCCAATCCAGCTTGGAGTTGTTCCCCTTGGTATCCTCCATGGCAGTGAATTACAATCAATAGATTAATAACAAAGAAGCTGAATTTAAATAGATGCAGAGATTTCAAGACAAATCAGTTTCACATTATTGATGTGTTTCTCCTGCTCAGGCGGATTTCTGAGGTGTGGAAAGAGGGGCAAGGATTGTGCCTGTGGCTTAGATCAGGATCCTTCAGCCATTTCATAGCAAACCAGTCAGGGGCTCTCTTCTTAAATCTGGACCTCTGTGCGAAGGGCAGCCTAAATTCTTCTGGCTCATCAGTGGCATGTAATTCAACAAAATTTCCTCAAGAACTGGTGTGCTAGGAGACCATTGCTAAACTCAAACTGCTGAGTCTAGGCAGGAGAAAGAGACGTGGGCACATGTGCACCTGTGCACATTATATCAATAATATCAATATATTGGTAATATTACCACCACTATCTCTCTCCATTCTTGCAAAGATTAGTGGAGAGTGAGAACAAAGACTGAGATCTTTGAAAGGACAGTGGGATGCTAAGCCATATGCTTATACATTGTTTCTCTCTTTTCAGGATCAGTTTGTAGAGCTTCATTTGATTCCCATAAATTTTCTCATCCTTTACAAAACATCTCACATATACCAACAGTCAGATCCTGATGTCCCATTGCAATCAGTCTCTGGCTACAAAGGAAGAACTGTTGAGATTTCCTCTGGAGCTTTTATTCCCTTCAGTGAACAGAGCTGTTCATTGTATGATGGCTATAATTATTTTTGAAACTGAGAAAGACTAGTGTGTGAGAAAACACCCCCCCCCAACTTATCTTTCCCTTCGTAAGCTACACTACCATACTTTTTAAGGTAGAGTATATGTGTATTGCAAAATGGAGGTAGTGCCTCTCTCCCAGATGACTTTAATTTTCACTTGTTTACATGAGGGTCTTTTTTTTTTTTCCATGTTCTTAGATGGTATTTATTGATAGTAGCCTCAAACAATAGATAGATCTGATCCATGCCTTACAATAGAGGCATGGTTGTGCCATAATGCTGCTTTGTGTCAGGGCTTGGGGCCTTTTGGCATTTTTTCTAGTGGAAAAATTGGTGTTCTTAGAATTAAAATTCAGTGTTGACAACACACAAAGATAATTATATGGTCACAATATTTTCTAAAAATGTCTTCAATCATTTAAAATGTGAATTCTGAACCATAATTTGATCTGAATCATTATTTGATCAACTCACAAGACTTGATTTAGTATTTTTGTATCGTTTTGGACAAATTACTTGTTGGGTATTTAAGTGCTAATAGCCATGTCAGTTTGCATTATACATTAGTTATATCATCCATGGTGGCAACTTTGGCTCATAGAAGCCCTCTAGAAAACCTGAAAAAAAAATTCAACCTAGAAATGAACAATGCATGTTCATTTATTTCATGTCAGGTTTAGTACATAAGAACTACATAGGGCTTATAAATGAGAAATGTATTTTCTCTTCCTATCCAATTCTGATTTTTTTATACAAGAATGGTATTTAACCTGTTTTACCCCCAAAATCTAGGAAAATAAATATAAGATTTTCCATAAAATGTAGGAATCAGGAATCTTACATTGCTCTATTCTATGTCAGTGCTATTTTCTCCATTGAATAATAAACATTGCATAAAAGTTTGCATTTTTAATTTACAAGATAAAATCAAGATTAATAATGCTTCATTTGGTTCATATCACAGTAACCTACATACATGTGCAAGAAGGTAAATTATATTTATTTCTTTTCAATGGCCTTATGTTACTAAATTGTGAATCAAATTTATAGAGCAAGAGATTGATTACATATACCTCAAAGGTGTTCAGATTTTAAGAAATAAGATTCTTATCTCAGACTATGTTAACCTAACATAGTAGTAAGTATTGTGAAGATTGAAAAAAAGAGTAGATATATAGGAAGTCCTATTTTTTAATAGGAAACCTCCATTGATTAGAGAGGTGATCAGTCCTGCCTACACATGAAATTTACTAAGCATTCACGTAAAAAGCAGTTGCTAATCTGGGGTAGATTCTGGGCACTTTGTGTATGTCTTTGTGTGTATGTGTGTGTATATGTGTGTGTGTTTTAATTTTTAAGAGTTATAATAAAATATACATAACACAAAATTTCCTATTTTGACCATTTTTATGTGTACAAGTCAGTGGTATTAATTCACATTTTTGTGAAATTACCACCACTATCTCTCTCCAGAACTCTTTTTATCTTCCCAAACTAAAATGCTATACCCATTAAACCCAGTTTCCCCTCTTCCCAGTTTGCGGCACGCAGCATTCTACCTCCCACCTCTATGAATTTGACTATTCTAAGTATATTATATAAGAGGAATCATACAGAATTTGTCCTTTTGCGACTGACTTACTTCACTTAGCCTTATCACCACAGGGCTCATCCGTGTTGTAGAATGTGTCAGAATTCCCTTCTTTTTAAGGGTTATATCATATTCTATTGTATGGATACACTACATTTTTTTTCCATTCATACACTGATGGATACTTGGGTTGCTTCCACATTTTCGTCATTGTAAAAATGTAACTATGAATATTGACATGCAGATATTTATTTGAATCTTTGCTTTCATTTCTTTTAAATATGTACTCATAAGTGGAATTGTTAGATCATATAGTAATTCTATGTTTAATTATTTGAGGAACCACCATATCATTCTCCATAATGGCTGTATCATTTTACTTTGCCACCAGCAATACGGAAGAGTTCCAATTTCTCCACATCGTCACAATATTTGTCATTTTGGTGTGTGTGTGTGTGTGTGTGTGTGTTTTGATAATATCCATCCTGATGGGTGTGAATGTGTTTGTTTTATAAACTCTACAGTTTATTATTTTATGCAGATACAGTTGAAAATCACAGGGTATAAGCAATGACTTATCAAAATAATTCTCCTCAGTGATTCTGTTTTGGAGTACAAATAGGTGTTTTTTTGTTTTTTTTTTTTCAAAACAACCACAAATGTCAGAGAATTTTAAATTACTTAGTCACATTTTCAGATCTGATGCCAGAAGTCCCCCAAAGATAAAATCATCATTTCCATTGAAGAATACTTCCTGTGTGTCAGGTATTATAAATAACACAATCATTGGGCTAAATTAAAAAGTAAATATATTCCTTAATTTGCAGAGGAAACTGAAACTGAGAGGTGTTAATAAAGGTGACAAAGCTAATAAGTGTTGTAGTTGGGTTTGAAATCTTGTTATTAGTGGATTAGAAGTTCATTTGCTCTTTCATTATGCAATATGGCTTTAGATTTAGCTCATCTGTATGCACATTTTTGGTCTGTGTCTCTATTCAGAGATACATTTTTTTCATGAAAAGACATGGTAGGAATGACACAGGGGAACATAGGTAGCTAAAAGGTTAACCATCAGGTACACATTGGATCACATTTAGGACCACTACCAAGGAAAGGAGGTGTTTGTAACTTGTATTCTAATTTTCAGAATGGAGGAATATAGATTTTTAAACTCAGTTATATAATTGTTATCTAATAAGTACAAGGGTTGTTGCATTGAGGTGTATTTCCATCACTTGGGAATAACTTAACAGCATATCTGTAGGACAAGAATGTGTTCCAAAGATGTACAAAAGTTTCTGAGGAATACCTTCTTGGAAGTTACTTTTCACTGAAGTATCCTGAACACAATTCTCAACCCACTCTTTTATATGAAATGTGGAAAAGAAATACACGTTTTTAGTATATTAAATTATTGGCATTGAAACTTAGAGGCAACTTTGGCCTAGCCACTTATACTGTTTCCAATGTGCAGGCTTAAATTTCTACTTGGATATGCTATTCCACCTTCACATAGCACTTATTACTTGAAAACTGCTTCTTAAATTAAAATAAAATCTGTTTCCTTGTGTCCAATTCTTGCTCTTACACCCTTGATCAGGAGTGAGTAAATTCATCCTTCTACATGAAAATTATGTGAATATTTGAAAGTAGCTAGTATGGTACTCTTTCTAGAAGATTTTTAATTAATTAATTTTAAAATTAATGAAAGATTTTGATTAGATACTCTGCTGCTCATCATATAGATACTGGAATATCTCAGCACAATCTCTTCTAGTTCTAACATTTCACACTTTTTTTTACATAGATTGGTAATTTTGCTATTTAGCTCTAGATTTTTTTTCTCTCCTCTTAGCATATTTCTTGATAATTCTACCAGGTTCTCCTCTTCTGTGCTTTAATATTGCATTGCGATAGCTAAAATAAATGGTTGATAGGCAGGATAGTTGAGTGGGCATTTGATTAGATCATCTAGACATGAATTTAAATCACAATTATGGCAAAATAGGCTATATTACCTTATGCAAGTAATTTAACCATTCTAAAGTTGTTTTCTCTTCAATAAAATATGAGTAGATTCCTAATTTACAAAGTTGTGTAACTGAACAAAAAAGTATGTAAAACCTATGCATACAATAATATGTGAAATGTTCAGTATTTTTCCTTCTCTCTCATATTTCTTCTGAAGACAATTAGTAAACTTTCACTACTTTTATGTATTTGAAAACAATGTTTTTGTCCTGACATAATAATTTGTTCCTTCTATACAATATTTCAATAATCAGAGTGGCCATGTTAATTATTGGACTTAATACTGTTAAACAGTAGTTATTTTGAGAGTTTTTATGAAAAATTATATTCCTTGACACATTTGAAGGAATTTGTAATTTTCAAGACTTTGGGTTAAATAAACTGTTACTTTATTATATTAAGTAACATACATTACAATTTTGTAATTAATACAATGAAATGTCTTAGATTTTTTTTTTTTAAAGATTTTATTTATTTATTTATTTGAGAGAGAGAGAGAGAGAGAAACAGCATGAGAGGGGATAGGGTCAGAGGGAGAAGCAGGCTCTCTGACGAGCCGGGAGCCCGATGTGGGACTCGATCCTAGGACCCTGGGATCATGACCTGAGCCGAAGGCAGTCGCTTAACCAACTGAACCACCCAGGCGCCCTGAAATGTCTTAGGTTTATAAGTAACACATATGGTATGGTAAAAAAGAATACCAGTGTTGGAGTCAATAAGTCAGGTTTTGTTTTTCTAGTTTTTCCAGTTGTTAACATAAAACTCAATTTTATACAATTTAAAAAACAGACTTTTTAAAAGAGTAATATCAGAAAGTCTCCCCAGCTTTATTACTTTTCTTTTTTTAACTTTAAGTAATAAGAATATTACTAAGGCTCTTTTTTTTTTCTTAAAGATTTTATTTATTTATTTGACAGAGAGGGGATACAAGCAGAGGAAGTGGGGGAGGGAGAAGCAGGCTTCCCACGGAGCAGGGAGCCAGATGCGGGCTCGATCCCAGGACCCTGGGATCATGACCTGAGCCGAAGGCAGACGCTTAACGACTGAGCCACCCAGGCACCCCACAAAGGCTCTTTTTAATAAACTTTCTTTTTCAGAGCCATTTTAAATTGATAGCAAAATTGAGCAGAAGGTACAGAGATTCCCACACACATGCACACACACATGCACTGTCTCCCCCATTATCAACATATCCCACCAGAATGATGAACGTAAACAGACACATCTTCATCACCCAGTGTCCCTCGTTTACATCATATTCACTCTTGGTGTTATACATTCTATAGGTTTGGACAAATGTATAAAGACACGAATCTATCATTATGGGATCATACAGAGTACATTTACTGCCTTGCCTATTCATCCCTCCCTTCCCCTAACCCCTGGTAATCACGGATATTTTTACTGTCTCTATAGTTTTGCCTAATACAGGATGTTATATAGTTGGAATCATGCAATGTGTAAGCTTTTCAGACTGACTTCATTCACTTCCAGTATGCATTTAAGTTTCTTCCATGTATTTCCATGGATTGGTAACTCATTTCATTTTAACATTGAATAATATTCCATTATCTGGATGACCACAGTTTATTTATTCATGCACCTACTGAAGGACTTCTTAGTTTTTCCTAAGTTTAGCAATTATGAATAAAGCTGCTATAAACAACTGTGTGCAGGTTTTTTTTGTGGACATAAGTTTTCAACTTAATTGGATAAATACCAAGAAGTGTGATTGCTGAAACATATGGTAAGAGTATGTTTATTTATGTTAAGAAACCACCAAAAGTGTCTTCCAAAGTGGCTGTACCATTTTGCATTCCCTTTAGCAGTAAATGAGAATTCCAGTTGCTCCACATCCTCACACCATTTATTTGCATAATTTATTTGCCCCTTAGGTATTTCATTTGGTAACCCTTTCAAAGCACCTGGAAATAAATGATTACTTTTTTTCTATTTTATCTAGAAAATCTGTGTACATGTTCAGAACCAATTGATTATTTTTGATTATATGATACCCTATGTCTTTTTAATCTTAAGAATTTATTATTTTACTTTTTGGAAGGGGCTTTAAGTATGAAAAGATCTAAATATGGATAATTTTTCTTCCTACATATTGATTTCTAATATGATGGTAGATCAGGGATATTACAATCAAGCCACTCATCAAACTCAGGTGTGGAGTATTTTGTATACATAGTCCCATACCCTCCCTACCCATTGCATCATTAGCTCAGGGCGTGGATCCCTGCACTTTCTACTCTTCACAAACTCTCCAACAAATGCATCTGTCCTAGACCGTTTCGAGCTTCAGTTAAAAAAAAAAAAAGTTGCATAACTCCTTATTCTATTGTTTTTGTTCTTTTAACTCAATGCTCTGCAAGCAGCAAATACACCTGTCATTTGGCATATTTATTACTACATTTGATATAACTAATTGAAGGACTGAATACAATTCTAGAGTGGAAGAATGGAATTTTGAGTATGATTTTGTTTCATTCAAATACAAGCAGATGAATTTATTTGATATAGTGCTTATTTTTGAGGAAGCTATGCTTTATTGTACTTAAGTTATAATTTACATTTACTCTTTTGTTTATTGACGGTAATTTGACTTTTTAATGGAGGAGCATTTTCCTAGCATTTTCGTGTACATTGTTTCATTTGACCTTCACACACACAAAATCTTTCAAAGTTTGTAAGGGGAGTAATATTGTTGCTAAATGCAACATGAAGAAACTGGGAATAATTCGGGTTTTGATTTGCTCAGGTTCCACAAATATTGATAAATACAATTAAAATTAGTATTCAGATCTCCCAGATACTAATCTTGTTGATTTCCAAGATATCATACAGTTTCTGTTAATTTATTGTTTAATTGCAAAACAACTTATTTATTTAGCTCATTTTGTTAAGCATAATTTTCAAGAGTCCAAAAAAAAGCTGTCATTTGTTGAATACTTACTACATACCATAAGCATTTAGCTTTTATCTCACTCAGTTTTCAATACCACCTTTGATTTTTATTGCTTTTATTTTGCTCCCATTTTTATTCCTTTCATTGTTCCCATTACAATGAGAAGGAAAATTGATGTTCAGTGAAGGCAAATAATTTGCCTATGATCATGCAGCTATTTGGAGTAAGAACCAGAATTCATATCTATTTCATTTGATCCCAAATTCTGAGCCTTCTCCAGATCATGACCTGGGTCAACATTTATGCTGGGGACTTGCTATTTCCATGATCATTCATTGCAACTTCAAGTTAGACTTCTTAAGGAAGCTGCTGTTGCTACTAGAAAAAGGATGGAATTCTTTCCACTTACTGTAACTTTGTATAAAATTTAATCAAAAGCATTTGCCTTCTAATTTCTGATCTTTAAAGTGAGAAGTTTGCAGAGAATGATTTTTAGGCTTCCTTTTATCCCCTAAGTTTTATCTTTCTAGTGCTCTGTAAGCCCTGTGAATGGCATGCTAATGAATAAATCTTTGAATATAAATGTTGACATGCTGTAACACTTAATTCTGCCAATAATTTTTATTCATATTATTTTAAAAAGATCAGTAGTTTGTCATTAGAAGGATGAATTTAGTTTTCAAGAGAACTTTGCGGAAGCAACATTTTAAAATAATATTTGGAGAAAACTTGGTTAGCAACTTAATTTATCAAATTGATTTTAAAATACTTTATCATCATACATATAGCTGGCTAATTATCAGTTAGTATGTATTAGGCCTGTAATATTTTACAATGTTCTTATATGTTTCATATGATTCAGTTTCATATGATTGGAAGAATGGGGCTTGCTGTTGCTAAATTTGCAGTAACTCAATCTGTTAACGGACTTGCCCAAAGTTACATTAAAGAACTATAATGCTAACTATTTATCTTAAATGGCACATCTAGAACTAGACTTTATGTCATTTATCACCTACTCGTGTGCCATCTCACTATACTATATTCTCCACAATTACTACCTGCTACCTTTAACCGTCATCATAAAGACAAGCTAATTATGGCTCTATTGTAGTGGAGTTGGTTGTATATCCAGTTAAGAATAGAACATTTAAATAAATTTAATGCAAGATGGGCAACAATGTGTTTATAATTCCAAACTTTTATGCAGGACAAGAGGTAACACTACTTTAGGAAAACTTTGTGGGCATGGGAATCAGAGAGTACTAGGTTTGAGTCTGGGCTATACTATTTGTATTAGCCCTTCAAACTTGGAAAAATTAATTAACCCAAGGCCAAAGGTAATATTTGCAGATTAACATTTAACTTAAGCCCTGAAGGCTTTCAAGAGATAGTTAATAAAGAGGCAGGGGAAGAGGAGATGTAGGAAAACTCATAGGCTGTCATTTAGGCTCAAAGCATCTTAATTATTTACACAACGTTGTCATATATTTTTTTCACACATTTTAAAAATGTTCTCTCAAGAACACTTAAACTATGCACAAAAGCTTTTATCCTAAAATGTTGAGAATTCCTATCAAAAAAAAGAGACAAACCAAAAACCAGACTCTTAACTATAGAGAACAAACAGATGGTTACCTGGGGGAAGGTGGGTGGGGGGATGGGTTAAAGAGGTGATGGGGATTAAGGAGTACACTTGTCATGATGAGCACAAGGTGATGTATGGAATTGTTGAATCACTATATTATACACTTGAAGCTAATATAACACTCAGTTAACTATACTTAAAGTATTAATTAAAGAATTAAAAAAAGAATTCCTATCAAAAAAGGAACTAATGAACATATAGATTTCCACTTAGTTTTGACACTCTATACTGTAAATTTTGTGTAAATTTTGAGCATTATTTTTTAGTAAATGGAGGTGCATCTATGCACAAAATTGTATTCCTTAACCATTTTAAATTGAAAGCATTAGGACTAAAATAGACATTAATTATATATATATGTCTAATTTTATATGTATACACATATATGTGTGTATATATATATGTAGTCCGCTAAGTGTTAGTCCTGAAATTAAACTGTTTTCATTAATTAAGTTCTAATTATTAGATTTTGATCACTATTGTCTCTTATAAGGTAAAAATCAGTATTATGGGTTGAATTATGTCCCCCCAAAAGATATATGTTGAAGTCCTAACCCCTCACACATGTATTTGTGACCTTATTTGAAAATAGAGTCAGGTGCCTGGGTGGCTCAGATGGTTGGACATCTGCCTTCAACTTAGATCATGATCCCAGTGGGTTCAAGCCCTGCATCAGGCTCCCTGCTTGGCGGGGAGCCTGCTTCTCCCTCTCCCTCTGCTGCTCCCCCTGTTTGTGCTTTTTCACTCTCTCTCTTAAATAAAGAAAATCTTAAAAAAAAAAAAGAAAATAGAGTCTTTATAGATACAATCAAATTAAGATGAGATGATACTAATTTAGAATAAGCTGTAATCCAGTATGGCTGGTGTTTTTATATAAAAAAGAGCAATGTAACAGATGGACACATAGGAGAAGGCCATGTGACCACGGAGGCAGAGATTAGAGTTATGCTGCCACAAACCAAGGAACACCAAGGATTGCCAACAGTCATCAGAAGCTAGGAGAGAGGCATGGAATAGATTCTCTTTCTGAGTACGCAAGAAGGGACCAATACTTCTGACACCTTGATTGCAGGCTTCAAGCTCTCAGAAATGTGAGAGGATAAATTTCTCTCTTCTTAAGCCACCCAGTTTGCAGTACTTTGTTATGACAGCTCAAGGAAATCAATACAGTCAGTGTTATCAAAATGATGTTTAAATAATTCCTATAGGGCTCCTGGGTGGCTTAGTCAGTTAAGCATCTGCCTTCGGCTCAGGTCATGATCTCAGAGTCCTGGGATCTATCCCCACATCTGGCTCCCCACTCAGCAGGGAGTCTGCTTCTCCCTCTCCCTCTGTTGCTCCCCCTGCTTGTGCTCTCTTTCTCTCTCAAACAAATAAAATCTTAAAAAAATAATTCCTATAATTACTAAATTGATTTCATTTCATAAGCATAAGAGCTGATGTACAAATAGAGACTGTCTTCCTTTGATCTAAATATTGAAAATAGTATATATTCATTATAACTTTTAACTCATGAATTTTTGAGTATATAAAATTTTATATAATGTGTGTGTGTGTGTGTGTGTTGGATGAATGTTCTTGCTTAAGCAGCATCTGTTTTTCTGTCTTCAACAACCTGATTTTCTCTTGGAAAAACATACCTCACTCCACAGGTTTTTATAGGTCGATGTCACCCAAAACCTGGAAGTGCTTATGTGACCTACATCTGAATAAATAGGGTCTCCCTGGTCCCTCTTCTCAGCAAATAGTTTAGGGATGAGAACATGACCCAAATCAGGCCACTTAGATTTGGGAGATATACAGGGGAATTATAGGAAAGAGAAACTCTCTTTTTGCAGGCGTAGCTATATAATATGACACAAGCCTGGAAATACCCAGAGTGATTTTGACAAGACCCCAAGCACAGAAGTTCAGTGTTAAAAATGAAGCAAGTAGAACTCATCCTGAATATGGTTTGGGGCATGTCTGAAATGGGCTGCAACCATAGGTTCCTTTAACTTTTCTTTCTTTGGTTAAGCCGATTTTAATCAATTTCTCTTATGTCCAACTAAAGGATCCACACTATATAGAAACTAATACCTGGAACTGACTTGTAAGAAATCCTAAATGTAGGGCGCCTGGGTGGCTCAGTTGGTTAAGCGACTGCCTTAGGCTCAGGTCATGATCCTGGAGTCCCGGGATCGAGTCCCGCATTGGGCTGCTCGGCAGGGAGTCTGCTTCTCCCTCTGACCCTCCCCCTCTCATGCTCTCTCTTTCTCTTATTCTCTCTCTCAAATAAATAAATAAAATCTTAAAAAAAAAAAAAGAAATCCTAAATATAGTTGGTTGAGTAGGGACCAGGGCAGAGAGGATACCTAATCTTGTATAAGAGGTAGTCACACCATCTTTATTATAGGGATACCGTGGCTATTACGTGGTCTGTTGAATCTGGAGTCTCATGACCTGTACCTATTGAAGCTGGTCCTTTCTTGGACCTGTGAGTTACTTGTGCTTTTTCCTGGAATTTCTATATGTTGATAACATATTTGACTGCATATTTCCCAAAGCTTTACTTCATTTCTGTGGCTGCTCTTGTCATTGCATCAGCAGCTAAAAAAAAAAAAAGGACATGAAAAGCTTTTGGCCTTCATAAAACCTAAAAGTTCACTTTATGGAATTATATTTGGATAGAGGTTCAGGAAAATATTCAATTTAAGTTCTATCAGATTAAATAGTTGATATGAACCAGACTTTCTTCAAAGGTCAGAGCAACTTCCTCTCAATTAGTTGTTCTAGGTGACACATTAATCTATAGCAGATTCCTGGTTTCTCTTCCATTGGGCCCTTGTGATGGAGAGTTTGAGGGTCTCCTGGGAGCTTGTGCTGTAACACTGTGCATTCGGAGCCTGACTTCTGAAAGTAGTGAACTCATCTGAGCTATTATGCTGAAAATGCCTTGAGATGTTTCAAAAAGTCCTTGAAGAAGATTGGACAGTGTTACTGTAAAATCTTTGATTTGGATAATGTGGATGAACCACAAGCAAATATCCTTGCTTTTCCCTGTTTTGAGAATGACAAAAAATTGCCTCAGTGGAGAGAGAACTAAGCAGCAACAGTCTCCAATTCCCAACCCAAAGATCTCTTCTCTAAGAAATGCCTAATTTATGAACTTAAGTCATCAGCCTGTATTACCGCTTGGTAAATCAAGCTCTTTCAGGCAGTAAGAATAGAATAAGGAACTGGATCCAAAATCTCATCCAGAGAGAAACAAACATTGAATGTGATCTCTGAGACTGGGATCCCAAAATATGGAGGCAATATGGACCTCTCAAAATGCTCTGGTTGTTGGCATAAGAGGATAACTGGGCAACCATTCCTCTGATCCACCGTTTTTTTTGTTTTTTTTTTTTTTTAATTTAAAACCATAAAAATCTGGAAAGTTATACTGATTTTTATTAGACTCTAGAATGATACAAACTGTGTATGACTCTATAAATGTGCTTGGCCATTAGTTGTATATTTTCATTGTAATGGCTTATACTTGGTAGAGAAGAGTAAAAAAGCAAATTCAGTTTAAGAATAGAAGTTTTATATTTCAGGACTTGTTTGGAAGGCATTATCACAAGTCTTTTATTTGAGAGCCCACTTAATAACCAGCTGAAACCATCCCAAATAACTGTATCAGCAAGAGTATTTTAAGGTCATTTTTTGTATTTTCTTCTGCACCTGGCTTAGAGTAGGACTGAAAATTATTTCTGGTTGAAGCTGGGACTCGGCACAAGACTGCGATAGGGATAAAAATAAAGAAATGAGGTCAAGGAAGATGAGTGGCATGCTTGAAGAAGAAACTCTCAAACTTTGGGTGCTTTCCACTTAATTTAGAACACAGAAGAAAAGCAGATAAAGTCAACTGTGAAGCTGGACAATCAGTGCTAAATATACAGGGAAATTCGATATTTTGGCATATCATAAGGTGTACTAAACAGAACTCAATAGTTGAGGCAGTTTGTCTGTCTTATTAGGAATGTCATCTTCTATCAGTGGGTATCAGAAGGGCAATTCTGATTGAAATTTTTTTGACAAGATATGTTAAATGGTATTTCATAAATATTTAAAATATGAAAGTGAAAAACAGGATTATCTTATTGGGAGTTTCATTCAACAGAAGGTCAAATATAATCCTATCTTTAATGATTTTATTTAAGCTGTGGTGAGGAATTTAATTCAGTTCTAACCTGTAAGAGATGGGGGAACGGGAGGTTATTTAGATAGATGCCTTCAAAAGAATTACCTATACAGAATGATGTGGAGTTGCAGAAATCTGGAAGAAAAAAAAAAGTTGTATTTGCAGAACTCCTGATAGTATGCACATGTTTAAAGACAGGAAATCTAACCCATGGGGAAGAGAATGAATATTTAGCTAAACTAGAACAGGTTCAGTTCTAGAGCCAGGAAACTAGGAAGAGTCTCAGAATAAGGATCCTGGCAGGGAAAAAAGATGAAGAACTAATTACCAGAACAAAGGAAATTACAGACTAGGTCTCAGGGTCAGAGAGCAGGGTGATATCACATGAGAGACACATGATCAGAGGTGGGTTTGAGAAGTAGTTATATATGGTTATCCATCTGAGAATGTTAAACTGGACCTCTAGGGAAGCAGGTCCTATAGGGACTTCTATTGAGCTAGCTGGAAGGTGACATTTCTATTTCATACCCTAGGATATATTTTTCATTATCTCTTACATAATTTCATCTGCTAATTGTGATACTTAAACATGCCCCACTTCAGTCCAAATATGGAGTCACACTTAGGTGTCATGATAACCATATAGAAATAATGAAAGGCATAAGGCAAAAAATCAAACACCCAAACAAACAAAAATGTACTGATATAGCAAGTCTATGAGGGATTTACAATCTATAGAAACAAATGGCAAGTTTTTTTGTGTTTTTTTTTGTCCTTTTGTCCTTAACCCCCAAAACTTTACCCATATTTGTAATTTTTTTTTTCTATTTGGAGATAACCTGTGCTGAAGTTGACACTCAACCCTCTCTCACTAATCACTAATTTGTTTATTTTTTAACCTACACTGAATGGGTTCCTACAGAGTTTTAAACTGATTTATGGAAACAGTATATTTTATCAATGAGTAGATGTTAATTTGAAAATTAATACATTACTCAAAGTATGCTTAAGTACAAATGTATTTGTTGACAAAATAGTTGTTTAATATATGAAGTTTCAAGATTTAAAAATTCTATATGGAGATAAATTACCTTTTTATTCAAGTATCCTGACATTTTTTTCACCCTGAAAACTACATTACTGTTGATTAGTTTAAAATGTCTATGCCTTTACAATAAATTTAACACTGCTTTATATGCAGTATATTTAAGTCCAATATTTTTTCTAGCTAGAGCATTATTAGTTTAAGTTAAATTGAAATTCTCACCAGATTTAAATCTCACAGGCCATATTTTATTTTTATTAAAAAGTTTCCTATTGACAGTGCACATGTGAGAGCTATAGTTTTAATCACAGAACATGACTTAAGTCTTGCTGAGCTGATAAAAACTGAATCACCATGCTGCCAAGTTAGGTTCCATATTGCAGCCCTGTTTTTAATTAGATGGTTAAATTGCTGTCAGACGGTGCTTTTAAACCTTATCTTCACCTTTCCATTAAGCAAAGGACATTCAGTATCTCATACAGAGAAATACAGGAATGATCTTTTTTTTTTTTTTAAATTGGTTATTCCTTTTCCATACCTACTTTCTTTGGTTTTAGCAATTTCTTTTTTTCATGTTTTGTTGTTGTTGTTGTTGTTGTTGTTTTTGGATAAAGCTTGAGTATTTGGACTCAAATTTCAGTCCTAATTTCAGTTTATTATCTTTTCAAGAATGACTTTTGGGACATGAAAAATTAATAAATATTATTTTATATGTGGATTATTTTGCCTATTAATCCTTGGTTGACTATACTTAAATAGCCTTCTAGAATTCAAGAGAATTCAGAGGTTTTTCAGAATCTGGAAATCATTTAGTTCCCATATTCAGATTCTTTCTTAAAATTATCTCTTATTATATGACATTTCAGAAAGAAGGTAGCGGTTACTTCTAATACTATTTATTTTCTTATATGTAACTTTTGGTGGATGGAAGGGAATTATGAAGTTCAGTCGTGTATAGTTCAGTAGCATATAAATGAAATTAATAATTAAGAATATGTATAAGACACTTTTATTGAGCTAAAACAGCTGATGAATTGGAAATGCAATTATTGGAAAAAAACAAAAAATTGATTATAATTTTATAGAGGACAGACTTCAGTTAAGTAAATTTGAATGGCAAATTAAAATAGTTACTAATAGCAACGACCTTAAATTCACTTTAAATTCATATAAATTTTTTTGGTAACATGGACAAAGGTAGGCAAGGAGTATTCCTTTAGCATCCTTGGTAATATTGTGCTGTTGTGTTGAGAATTACTCTGAGACTCCCCATGGATGGAGCGAGGGCCTACATGCCATATGTTTACTGATTCAGCATAATCTTTTCAGTTATTAAGGGTTTGTTTCTTCCCACTCAATTTCACTTTCACTTTCGTATCTGAAAATGAGCAATAATTCTTCCCTCATAAGTCTTGTGAGAGGATTAAATCATATGTATGAAGGTTTGAGGACTGTACTTAGCCCATAAAAACACTTTATTATTAATAATACTAATAATAATATAATTACAATATGATGGCTAATTATATAATTATAATGGCTAATAACATATATCAGTAGGTAATTATAGCTCTTGACTTATATTTCCAAGTACAACTATACCTTTTTTTCTAAACATAATGCTACCTTGAGCATTTATTTAAAAATATAAACCCTTAAAAATGCCCAAAGGCAAATTACTTTAGCACTAGGCAAGAATTCTTTTTAGTTTTAAAAAGTCATGTATTAATGCTTAGCAGTCCAGATTTCCTACTGCTAAATTAGTAGTAATGTTTATTATGATGATGATGTCATGATACCATGATATTATGACTAACATATCCTGCCAATGACTCTGAACTAAATTAAATCACAGTGGCAATAATGGGCAATCCTGCTGAGTATCTCTGCTAAGCACGGACAATTAAGAAAGAAAATCATTAGTTGTAATTGGAGAATTCATGTTTGTATGTGGTAGTTTTTCATAGGAAACTAAAGAAGATGAATCCAAATAAGCCCAAAATAATACAATAATCAGTCCTCATTGCCTCATTAGCATCTTAAGAGATAATGACAATTGAGCCCTTTAGTGTGTTTTCCAGAACCTAATTAAAAATGCAATTTATAATTTTTAGAATTGAATATGGAAAAAATATTTGTCAGAATGTGACTTAAGTTGAGCTCTTCTAAGCTTTTTTGGGGTTTTTTCTATGATAATATAATTCAGATGAAATAAACTCATGTCTCTTACACTATTTTCCTTTTTAAAGCTTGGATGTTTTAGCTGTAAACACACAAGTATGTTTGTATATGGTAAGGTCTCCACAATCAGCAAGCATTAACTTAGCATGTAGTAATTGCTAAGGGTGATGTAAAATACTTTTCATGATCTTAGGAATTGCACAAATCACTATATGGCTTTACTGATGAAGAAGCCAATATTCACTGGTGGTGTAATATGTGAGCTGATTAACTTTTAGCCCTGTGTACCAGCTTTTTCGATGGCTGGAGAGCCTCCAAGCTTCCTCGGTTTTTTATTTTTCCTCCCATTACTAGCCTATTTGCTATGCCTGGAAGCATTGCCACCTCCATTTTTGCCTATAACACTCCAACCAATAATTGAACATCTTTATATTAAATAATTAAATCACATATAAAAATTAGACTCTTTACGTCTGCCTCACATACCCCCCCAAAAAATGCATTAAAGTCTTGATTAATGAATGGTATTTACATTATTGATTTCTCAGACTTGTAAGTTTAGCCTGTTTTTCAGCCCTTTCCTCTTCACTCAGATTCACTATTAATTTGTTGAAGTAATTTAGCAGTTTCTCCCTCTATAGTAAATTTATATAAATTTTGATTTTTTTTAAATTATTTTTAGAGAGGGAGAGTGAGAAAGCAGGGGAGGAGGGGCAGAGGGAGAGAGAATCTTAAAGTTTCCATGTAGAGCCCAAGGTGGGGCTCAAGCTCACAACCTGGAGACCTGAGCCAAAATCAAGAGTCCTATGCTTAACCGACTGACACACCCAGTCACCCCAATTTTGATCTTTTAGTGTCAAGTAAGATAAACCAGCCCTGGCTAAGTTAAGCAAAAAGGTAATGGCTAAAGGGACTCTGAATAATCTAAGTAAGAACTAAGATCGTCAACCTTTGGCGTGGTCCAGATTCAAAATCCTGAGAAAGTAGATCTCACTGGCAGAGGTTAGGTCAGATATTCAGTTTGTGAGTCAGGTAGTTTCAGTTCGCCCATTGGAATAGAAGCCACACTGACGAGGGGCAGATCCTCCAAGGAAGAGAAAGGTGGTACAAAAAGGAGAGGGAATGATTGCTGTCAGATGAATAAAATCAATGTCTTTATTTTTTTTTTCCTTTCTTTCTCCATTCTTGGGTAATAATATTCTACTTCAGATCTAATCTTCTTTGTCTCTAGCTTTTTTTTTTTGCTCAAATCTATAATCCACAGGAGGGGACCAGATATCCTCAGACTAAAATTACAGTTCTGTGAAACAACTGCTTCTTCCTCTTCTCTGTCACACATTCTCTTGACTGTATGTGATTTTCTATTGTCACTTATCACTTATAATATTAATATCATAAAGTGTTCTTAAATACTTTGATCACAGAAACTGTGATTTTCATGACCTTATATTGTTTGTTAGAGAATAAAACACTTTAGTACAGTGAAGATATATTTGCTGAAGATCATAACAAAGCAGATTTATTCCTTTCATCCTCAGCAAATGTGAATATCCCTTTACTAAAATAGATTGTCTTAGAATAAAATAATTAAAAATATTTAAAATACAATAAATGTGTTTATTTTACTCATCTTTGTCTTTTTTTAGACTTCTAATAGAGGCAGTATCTTTTGACAGAGTAGGACTCAATAAATTTGAAAATATTATTAGACCAGGTTTTTATCAAATGAATTCTATTAATATGAATATTAAAACATATAAATAAATAAATTCATAGAGATATGAATATATAAATTCATAAGGATAAACAGATAAAGGTGAGAATTAAACTCAAATTAACTTCTTATGGTGTTTACTTTTAAAATTTATTTTGTTAATCATGCTTCAAAAATATTATAAATAAAATATGCAAGACAAAAAATAAAAAAGACATGGTCTTATTGAACACAAGACAAACATCTCATGGATGAAAATGGAGCCATGAGCCTGGTTGAAGCTGTAGGCTCCTGGACTTTAGGTCTGACATTATGCAGAGGAGGTCTGGAGTTCAACTTATTGGGTTAATGGACTAAAGGTGCCCTTGCACAGGACTTTATTTAAAAATTAGAGTTGCTATTTGAAAACAGGGGTAAAAATAGGGTTCCTTCCTACAAGTCAGGCGGTAGATGGGGAAATTCAGCATCTATTTGCAGTCATCTCATGCTTGAAGTTCAGGATGACATAAAGCTGCAAATTGAAGCAAGAAAGAGACTTGTGCCCAGGATTGAACAAATTTTTCAGGGCTATAAGCTCAGGGACTAGACTAATAGTATCATTGGATGGAAGTTGGATCACCAATTTTAACTGTAGTTCTTGTTTGGGAGCCTTGAAAGTCCAAATGCAAGTAACTGCTCAAAGAATACAGGAAAGCAGGGAAGGAGATGGACAGAGGGAGAAAGAGATTGTTTCCTGACCAAAATGAACCTCAAAGTTCTAAAAGACTAAATAAATAAAGCAGAGAAACATTAACAAAGTTAACTAGCAAAATTAGAATAACTAGCAAAATTATGTTCTGAAATATATGCTTCAAAAGAATAATAAAATAAAATCTGGGAATAGACAGAATGCGAAAAGAAAAATATAAGTGAATTTGGAGGGATTACCAGAAATTGATAAACTGTGTTGGTAAGTTTGACTCTAAAAATAAAAGGTCAGAGACTAATTTTATATTGCTCAAATTTTTGAACAAAATGTTAGAAAACGGTAATTCATTTAAATGTAGGTGGTGGTTGGTAAGTGATTAAAGACTGCTAAGATCCTAGTGTTGTTTGGGAGAATAGTTAATGAAAACTTAAGTTTTTGTTAATGAAAACATAGAGTTAACTCAGTTTGTGAAGTGTGAAGTATTGCCTATTAAAGACTCCACCTATGACTCAAGCTTCCATGGCAGGGACTGTATATGCCATTTGTTTCTATCATCTGTTCATAACAATAGAACCTCATAATAGAACCTCAAGTGTCTGCTGGGCACATTGAAACTCAGACTGAAGGTTACATTTCTGAATCTCCTTGGAAGCTAAATATGGCCATATGACTAAGCTCTGGCCAAATGTAGAACTATTAAAAATGTCACATGTGACATTTGGCAATTATATGTAAATAGAACTCAAGAGGTCATCATGGACTAGGAACAGAAAGCCAGGTGCCGGGGATGGCAGAACAAGATAAGACTTCCTCAAGTCTGTGTCGCTGTGTAGCACCAAAATGGCCCAGACTGCTTGGTTTTTTATTTTATGGGAGGAAAAAGTAAGCTTATCTGTTTAAGCCGCTATTACTTTTTGTTTCAACCACACATAGGCAGACTTTTTCTTAAGTGATAAAAATTATTAGTCAGAAAAATTAAAAGAGGAGGAGAAACAAAGAGAACATAACCAGTCCCACAGAAAATAAAGAGAAAAATAGAGGCTATGGTAAATCAACATAGAATAAGAAGATAAAGAATTCAAACACGTCTATGATCACAATAACCATAAATGTATGTAACTTCACTGTCACACTGAAGAAAACAGAAAACAAAACCTGAATGTGTAAAAACAAAAACAATGCTATGTTTTAAAGCAACACAGTACTTTTTTTTATAACAGGGAGATGAACTATACATCCCAGGCCAAAAAAAAAAAAAAAAAAAAAAAGAAAAAAAAAAGACATTTTTTAAAAAAAAAAGGAATTTTTTTTTAAAAAAGAGAAAAAAAAAACATCCCCCAGGCAAAAAAAAAAAAAAAAAAAAAAAGGCAAAAGAAAGGACATCACTTAATAATAAAAGGAATTTTGCTCTAAGAAACATCAAGCATCAGGGTTTTGCATGCACCCAATCACATAGTCTTTACTTTAACATGCACACATTGACAGGATTGATGGGAAAATGGATGAAAGCTAAAGTATGGAAGATAAATTTAACACATTTCTACGAGAAATATCATAGAGCAAGTGGGAAACATGCCAAACCTTTAAAAGTATTTTAAAGAAATTTTTCAGGGTGTGAAGGGGTCATATAAGAAGGAAATCTGATCTATTTTATCTGACAGAGTTGTCAAAGACTTCTCTGAAGAATGACACTTTGAAAAATATGTCAAGAATAATTAAGAATTAATCAAGGTATAGCCAAGTTCCAGGCAAAGGAAACATGAAAGAAAAGGTATAGTGACTTCATGATTCGAATAGAGACTGAGAGAGAAAATGATGTAATAGGGAGTGGAAAATTCTGCACGAAAAATATTATACAAGGTCTTCTCTGATTCTCTCCAGATCACCTCATAATGTCATGCTGCAGAAAGGAAAATATCCTTTAGTTTAGAAATAAAAGCCAGAAAATTTGAAGAAAAAAAAAAACCTCAAATGCAAGAATTTATCTTCAATTAGTTCTGTGCATTTAAAGTAAATATAACAAATTTAAATTCAGTACAGTATGAATTATATCCATAATGCATACAACATCTAAATGTGTTGTCATGAAGTATTTTCACCTTTACCATTTATAGAAAATTTTATAGTTTAGTTTGTTTTTATGTTATCTTCAATGGTAGCAAACAGCTGATTTCAGAATTTAATGGTTCATTTGCTAGTATATATTGATATTTGCAGTGTGTTTAGAGCTATTATCAGAATTGTTCATAGGTCTAGTCCAAATGTTTTTATTTGGCAAAAGGCACCACTGCAATGATCATCCTTCCCTGTCTCAGGCAGAATTTCCAGTAGTCAGAAAAATTACAGATCTTTTTCCTTGTTTTTTTTTTTTTTTTTTTTTTTTTGAGAGAGAGAGAGAGCGCATGCAAGTGTGGAGGAGGGGCTAAGGGAGGGAGAGAGGTAGAATCTTAAGCAAGCTCCACACCCAGTGCATAGCCCAACTCAGGGCTCTAGCTCACAACCCTGAGATCATAACCTGAGCCCAAATCAAGAGTCGAATGGTTAACCAACTGAATCACCCAGGCACCCCACTGTGTTGCCATCTTTTAAGAATTTCTTTTAGATATTTCATATGATTTTTAGTAAAGATCTAGGATCCTCTAATATGAAGAATTTCTTGTGAAATAGTTATCTAACATATGACAACTAAGAAATTTTAGGAGAAAGTTTCACTGAATCACCTACATTCAAAGGCTAGATCACCCTGAGAGATCTCCCCTTCTCTGTAGCATGTAGCTAGTTAACCAGGCACAGGGCTCTACATATATTCCACATTAATTAATTTATTTATAGTCAATCTTACTTAAAAATGTAAGAAAGGTTAAAGAGATCATTGTAATTTCAAATATATGCTCGGGGGAGCTATCTGGTAAATCTTGTTTGTAGTGGTTTGGGATCACATATTCTTGGTGTGAAGTTCTGTGATAGGACAGTCTCCATGGCTGCCTCCTGCCTTTAGTTCCCACAGATCTAAGTATCTGTCCTCGAAGAGAAGCCTCTGGATGATCAAATGGGCCTCAGCCAATACTAATGTCAATAGTTTTGTTAATATTTATATACCTAGTGTTGCTAAATCAGAGCTATGTTAAAATGTCATTACTTTAATTTCTTTTTTTTTTTTAAGATTTTATTTATTTATTTGAGAGAGAGACTGAGAGAGAGAGAGCATGACAGGGGGGAGGGTCGGGAGGGTCAGAGGGAGAAGCAGACTCCCTGCCGAGCAGGGAGCCCGATGCGGGACTCGATCCAGGGACTCCAGGATCATGACCTGAGCCGAAGGCAGTCGCTTAACCAACTGAGCCACCCAGGTGCCCGTCATTCCTTTAATTTCAAAAAGACATTGGTCTACATATTATTATATTTAAGGCCATGGATGTAGTGCATTTTTATCAATTCTACTTGTTTAAGACTGCCAGTTTCATGTCAAATAGTTTCATGATAGCTGTTTTCACTGATTTATAGTTTTGGTGGGCTTGGCCTGCTGGTTATTGGGGGAGTTTGGGGCTTGATGCCAGAGTGAAACCTGGAAATAAGGAGAACTATCTAAGGAAGGATCAGTCAGTGGCTAAAAATTTATTCATATTGGCCAAAGATCAAGAGTGGCCATGGATCAAGGGTAGAAAAAAGAGGGCTGATTTTACATTTCTACCACCTACCCAGACTGTATCTGTTCCTAGAGGACTACCCACATATTTCCCCCACAGCCTTCTTATTCTTTGTCATTCAATCCAAGTTCATAACCAGCCAGCCAGAGAGCTTTTTATAACACTGGGCACCAGTCTAGGACAATAATAATTTACAGTTCTACCACTTAAAGGTAAGCACAGTTCCAAACATTTAAGAGGCAAAATAATAAAATAGGACATTCACAAACAGGATTTTTTGTAGAGGGTTGCCTAGTATCTTATTTGATAGATTATTTGGATATGCCTTAATATATTGGATTAAATTCCTACTAAAGAATATATTTCTTTATATCTTTTGTTTATATATTGTCCAATTATTATTTCAGAATTTATTTCTAGAAATGTAATTGTTGGCTTAAAAGGAATTTTTAAGCATTTCATATAAAATTTAATAGATCTTATCAAAAGAGATTTACAAATTTTTTAATGTTGATACTTTTATACTGTTTGAGCTCTTGTTCTCACTTAAAAAAGAAAAATAAATTTGAAAATAATTCTAATAATTGAAATTAGTATTTATGATATTTCTGAACTCTTAATTTTTCTTTCTCTGAGCAAACCTTTCATTTTCAGCCAGAAAATGTCAGGAAATGGATTCTGCAAAGAGGCAATTAAAGAAAGAGGGAGTTAAACAATAGAGATTATGCAGAAAGGTGTGAGAAGGTTAAGGATCCAACAAGGGATGGTGAAGCACTCAAAATAAAGTCTAGCAGTATAGAAAGTTGTCACCATTCTTAGGCCTTAAGGGACACAGGGAATCTAGTGAGACTTATAGCCCTGGAGAGATACTCTCCAACAACATGTTCAGAGGTAGAGATGTACAGATATAAAGTGACAGGGAGGGAGAAGGGAAAAAAAATCCCATATTTTTACCTACCTCTCCTTGATTCTCCTTGAGGAGAAGGAAGCTAAGATGGTAAATTTCAAAGAGGTCAGATTTACAGCATAAAGTAGGATGGGAAAGGGTCTGGATTTGCAATCACAGAATATTCAAGCACAACCCACTATCCTTTCCCCTTGGTATATAGTCTTGTCTCTATCTTGCCCTTTTCCCCAAATGGGAAAAATACATAGTCCTGGTAACCCTGCCATACCACTATGGAGAATGTTAATTTTTTTCACTCCTTATAGAGCTAAAATTGAAATATTAACCACTACTAGTGCTCTTTATATAATGTAGCAGAGAAAACAGGAGAAGAAGAAATTACTAAGAAATATAGCTAGTTAAGTCACCACCTCTGTCATGAAGTCTAGATTAATAATTAATCATAGCTTCCTACTTCACCCCCTTACCCCTTTACTCTTTGCCAACAACTTTCAGCTGGTTGGGTATTCCTTTTCTCCCTCCTCCTCTCCTTTCCTCCCCTTCCCTTCCCTTTCCTCTCCCCTCCCCTTCCCCTCCTCCCCCTCTTCCTCCTCCTTCTCCTTCTTTTTCCTCTTCATCCTCTACTTCCTCTTCCTCCCCTCCCCCTCCCTCCCCCTTCTTCTTCTTCTTTTTCTTTTTCTTCCTCCCCTTCTTCCTCTCCCCCTCCTCCTCCTCCCCCTCCTCCTCCTCCCCCTCCTCCTCCTCCTCCTCCTCCTCCTCCTCCTCCTTCTTCTTCTTCTTCTTCTTCTTCTTCTTCTTCTTCTTCTTCTTCTTCTTCTCTTCTTCTTCCTTCTTTCTTCTCCTTCTCCTCCTCCTTCTCCTCCTTCTCCTTCTTTCTTCTTCTTCTTCTTCTTCTTCTTCTTCTTCTTCTTCTTCTTCTT
>NW_023270454.1:19972674-19974417 GCF_011800145.1 Mirounga leonina
TCTTCTTCTTCTTCTTCTTCTTCTTCTTCTTCTTCTTCTTCTTCTTCCTTCTTTCTTCTCTTTCTCCTTCTCCTCCTCCTTCTCCTTCTCTTCTCCTTCTTTCTTCTTCTTCTTTCTTCTTCTCCTTCTTCTTTCTTCTTCTTCTTTCTTCTTTCTCCTCCTCCTCCTTCTTCTTCTTCTTCTTCTTCTTCTTCTTCTTCTTCTTCTTCTTCTTCTTCTTCTTCTTCCTTCTTTCTTATAAGGCTCCTTTCTTCTCCTTCTCCTTCTCCTTCTCCTCCACCACCTCCTCCTCCTTCTCCTTCTCTCCTTCCTCTTCTTCTTCTTCTTCTTCCTTCTCCTTCTTCTTCCCTGGTGGAGTGACCCAAATCTTAATTCCCACAAGATCTAAATCCTTACACCATCTTTTATTTGGTACTTGCAATATACAACTGACCAGTACTATTAGACATAACAGTACTGAAAGGCACCCGAGTGGATTTTCTGGTTTTCAGACACAGTCCCCCTAGTCATAAATAAGGTCCTTTTTCTAAGTTTATGAAACATAGTCAAGCAGAAGAATTTTGGGTTCCAAGGGGCCAAATGGTCCCCCTGAAGAATGGTGCCATATTGAGGCCTCAGCAATGACTTCTGTCCCAGGCAATTTCTGCAAATGGCAGTGATAGTAGCCAAGTAAGTCTTGTGAGAGAAAGACTGTTAGTCAGCATGGACCAAACAGAAACCCACTGAGTCGACAGAACTTTCCTGTGCATAGTCTCTCTACATGTTACCATGACCATTTTGTATACATGGGATTCTTGAACAAAAACTGGGAATGATGGAGGAAAAATCTTGAGGGACTAGAGAAATGGCTGCCATACGATTGAGAGCTTCCTCAGGGTGGCATTTATATGGAACGTAAGTATCTATTACTCTGTGTCTATTCCTAGGACTACTGGTATGTCTCTTCCACTGACCTCTTGTCCACATTCATTCATTCTTGTTCTTTCCATACTCATAACCAGCCAGCCAGCATATAGCCACAGCCCACAATTCAGTATCTAATTGTAACTCAAATTATCCCTCTTCCCACATGAAGTGGGAAGTACTGCTCTATGCTGCTTAATGGAATGTACTTTTATCACTGTATTTCAAGATTATCCCTGAATAGGACCATAAGGCACTGGAATTCATTTCTGACCTATCCATAAGCCTGGGCCATACTTTTGATCTTTTTTTTTTTTCACCACATGAGGCGATAGTTGTAGGTTGAAAGAAATTTGGCACAGCAATAAGACAAAGTACCATGGGTATCTGGGTCACTCATTCACTTAGCTTATTTTGTTATCCTACTCAGACCTGCTCATATATATATATATATATAATTTTTATTTAATAATGAAATGTGGTTACACATTAGAAGTTATGCATTTATAATGGGCCAATTGGGCTACCTAGTTGTTTGGGTTCTTCTGGTCAGGTCTTGGAGATAAGCTACAGAATATTTTTCTTTTTTTTTTTTTTTAAAGATTTTATTTATTTATTTATTTGACAGAGAGAGACACAGCGAGAGAGGGAACACAAGCAGGGGGAGTGGGAGAGGGAGAAGCAGGCTCCCCACAGAGCAGGGAGCCCGATGCGGGACTCGATCCCAGGACCCCAGGATCATGACCAGAGCCGAAGGCAGACGCTTAACGACTGAGCCACCCAGGCGCCCCTTTACAGAATATTTTTCAAGGGAAGAATAGTTACCACAAAAGATTTGCC
>NW_023270454.1:19974427-20012811 GCF_011800145.1 Mirounga leonina
TACAGAATATTTTTCAAGGGAAGAATAGTTACCACAAAAGATTTGCCTCTTGTGAAAATCCTAGAGTTTTGTAGTACGATTCTCCTATTTGATCTTATAAGGCTCAAGTAGCAATACTTCTTGCATCTTACCCTGGATCTGATACAGATCCTTCCTTTGCTCTGGGTCCTACCAAGACAGGCAGCTTTATGGGTTATTCAGTACATGGATGGGGCAGCACATTCAAATGATGTGGGGATATCACACTGTTCTCCAAACTAATAGCACTATAAACTTTACCAGTGTGACAAGTCCCAGAACTTCTGCAGCATTTATTTCCTATTCTCTGGCAACTAAATGAATGATTAAGATCTAAAGGTAGTGTTAGAGTAGTCCAGGTATTATTTCTGATTTTATATGGTAAAGCCCCTCCATATAATAAGTGGGGTCCACAAAACATAAGCAGTTAAAATGTCCTTTTTGTATTATTATGGGATTAAGGAACTATCTAGGCATGTCTGCGTGTCTGGTTGCCTGGCAGCTCCATGGGTTCAATGGTGCCATCCAAAATTATCTTGATTTGGGTTACGGTTTGATGCCACCTGGCGGTGGCTGTTGGACCTGTCCCCACAGAGTTAATGGATCATTCTGGATCATGCGGTTTGCTGAGGTACTGGTACAGTGGCTGTAATTCCAGGAATCTCCCAGTTAGTTGGTGCCAGTTTTGTCATCCTGATCTGGGGAAATCGAGCTGGAGAGTAGTGGGGATATGAGAGCTCACTGCTTCCTGACATTTCCCTGCTCTGGCTTTCTTGACTAAGTTACCTTCCTTAGGTAAGGACTTTAGGCACCCACTTTTGAAAACTTAACTGGGGAGAAATAAGAGTATATTGCCTGTCACTGTTTATATCTACATTCAAAGAATGGATAGATGGGCTAACAGAGATTTTAATATAATTATTTTTCCTAATATTTTTCTCCCATTAGGACCGACTGGCAAGAAATGGCAGCAATGAAATTTGGGTGACTTTCTTTAAAAGTAAATTATGTAAGGTGACTTAGTTAAAAATTCAATGAATAAATATATGTTATTTTTTAAAATGTTTTTGGAATAACATTTGCCCTAAGAAAATTGATTTATTGTTTCAAAAACTCATTTTCCCTCTGAATATTTGTTTCAAGATGAATTTTTTTTCAAGCTCCAACATTCTTACCACTTATACTTGATGAATTGCATAGGCTTATAATATTCTATTAATCTGGTTTCTATGTAAGCCAATTTAACAAATGTATCTTCAATTATATGTTCAAGAGTAGTCATCTAGTTTAAGGAATCCAACAAATTGTGAGATATTTTCAGTTAGGATTTGGAACTGACCTTTTTTCTCTTTTTATTCTGGCTCAAAAAACTGATGCATCCCAACTTATTCCACTCCTTTTCTTCATACTACCAGAACCAGTTTTGCTTTGGTTGTTGTTTTGCTTGTATTAGTGGTTATTAGAGGTGAGATTGTTTTTTTCTAATGGGAAGTAAGGAGATGATTATTTTTATGGAAAAAAAAGTTAAACAATATCATTGAAAACAATGGTCTTAAAGTTACTTTTCATACGCTTGTAAACTTGGAGAGTGGGATATGGTAGAGAAACTTTAAAACTATATTGTTATTCTTTTTGGAAACCTACAAGTACTATTCCAAAAACTTCCCTTAGAGGCTAAGTAGACATTGTATTTGCCTCAAAAGTCATTTTTACAAAATATTTTCTTACTCCATGACATGGGTCTCCATTTCTCAAAATGGCTGCATTTCCAAACTACCTGCTACCTGACCAGTAAGGTGATGCTACACATTTTAGGTTTTTGTTAGGTTGGCACCCTACTTCGATATATCAAGATCCGTGTCAGGGAGGTTATTCTAGGCTGTAGTAGCAAAGGGTCAGAAAGTTAATATCTCCATTCAATTAAAGTTTTACTTATGTAATATCCAAAAGCGTTTCCAGGTTGTAGGGGCTTGTGCTCCAATCAGTGATAAGGGACTTACACAAATGCAGCTTTGTCCTCTTCAGTATCTGATTTTCTAAAACCTTGGGAGATAATCATCTCAGTTGAAATGGAAATATACCATGGAGGATTGTGAATGAGATATTTATGGGAGAAGTCTGAAATTGGTGCACATTTCTTTCCTTTACATTTTTATGGGAGAAGCCTGAAATTGGTATACATTTCTTTCCTTTATATTCTAGATTAAATTCAGTCACATGGTTACAATTATTGAGTAGAGAAGATAAAAGAAAGTGGATGAATGATGTGTTCAGGAGAGGAAGAAATGGAATTTAGGGAATGGCTAGTATTCCTGAACATGTGTATTTTAATATTGTGTAAAAAATAACTTTTCTGTCCATAAGGACAGAGAATTGAAGAATACATGACTTTTTGTTTAATACTTTTCTATTTAAAACATTAGGATAAAAGACTAAATGCAAATTATTTAAAATAGAAAACTGTGCCCATTAGAATATATGTAAAATATGCAATAAAATTATATACTATAATATATTTGTTATATAATTGTATACATTTAACACTCTATATAAATGATACATGATTATAAATGTTGACATGATTTATACATATTAAATATATATGTATAATAAGTAGAAAAATCACAGAAACCATACATTTGCATCATTTTACCATAACCCTGAAACTTTTCTGAAAACTTAAGCTTTTTATTCCTAAGTATATATAACAGGAGTTATTTTTTATTTTTTTAAAAGGTTTTTATTTATTTATTCATGAGAGACAGAGAGAGAGAGAGGCAGAGGGAGAAGCAGGCTCCCAAGGAGCAGAGAGCCCTATGTGGGACTCGATCCCAGGACCCTGGGATCATGACCTGAGCCGAAGGCAGACGCTTAACCATCTGAGCCACCCAGGCGCCCAACAGGAGTTATTTTTGTCTCTTCTTGTTGTTTAGGGGTTTCATTGGAGGCCTCAATGGCCATCCACAATAGAATGGGTAATAAAGACTCAGAAACTTTAAAGTCTAATCCAAGTGTAAGACTACTTATTTGGGAGGTGCAAAGAGATTATGAAATGGCTTTTGTAAACCGCAGTTTGAAATTTTAAATGGAAATGGAAGGTGATCAGAGATGGAGTTGCATTCTGCTATGAAGAGTTGTTAGTGTGATGTAGTTCCCCCTCCACTGCCGCTGATGGGGGGAAAGAGAGCTGATTCTTGTCAGTTGAAGTGGCTTCATGGCAACAACGTGGAGAGCCTTATGTCTATAGTTTATCCTGAGGGACTTGAGGACTGGTATTAACTCGGACCTGAATATTTTATTCACTGGAAGTTGCTGCTCCTGTCTTCAAAGGGTCAAATTGGGGTGGCTCTACTGAGAAAGAACAGTTCTTCCACCAAAGTTAGAGCTAATGCTTACATTTGTGGGGCACTCTGCTGACAGGGTCCATCATAAAGATATTTTAAAAGGACTAAGCGGACCACCTGAAGAGCGGGTGGGATTGAACCTGGGAGACAGATGATAGGGTTTCTGGATTCCCAGAGGTGGATGGGAGAGTCAGAAGTGGCTAGACAATGTGAAGAAATGGCCCTATCTAGGCCACCTGCAGCCACAGGTGCCCTGTTGGAGAATCTCCATGGAAACCACACCAGCATACCCTGAGGAAGAATCAGCAATTGAACATTTCTCACACATGTCGGGAGGACTGTGTCCTTTAGACCAAGGACTATAGCTGTCAGAAACACTTATTAGTGAGTCTGCGGCTGAGGTGGGGGTAACAAGAACTTCCCTTATTCCACTCCAGAATTCCAACACTGAAGTAGGACCCCAGCTGGAGAATGAATGGGACATGGAGACATTCTAAATTGTATGGTAGTTAAACTGTCAAACATTTCATTATAAAAAATGACTGAAAACACTGCCTGAGTTTTTTTTTTAACTTCCATAGTTGTGTGAGCCATTTCCTTATAATAAATCTCTTTATATATGTACATATATCTCCTATTGGTTGAGTTTCCTGGAGAATCCTGACTAATACAGAATCCTTTGCATCAGAGCGCTACTTTGGACCTCAGGTGACAAAACTGGGAGGCGATCTATTCTCCTACATTGGAAGAAAACCTACCAGCACCTTTGGCATTCATACTAGTGAAGGTACTTAGGGGAACTGAGAGACTTCCTATTTGGCATTTGAGTAGGCATTGGAAGGAGCATCAGAAATCTGATAGCTTGAAGAGGAGGCCTGGTCAAAAGAATTTAAGTGGATTTGTTACTGAGATTTAAATTCAGAGACTCTCAATAATAATTGGAAGTCATTTAGAAGGTTACCTAAATCTATATGTAGTTGAAGTAATGTTTTATAATTTGAGTATAAATTTAAATGAGAGTTAAGTGTACCATCTTCAGACATAACAGTTACATACAATATACTCTTTTTGTTGAGATATAAATGACATACAATATTGACATAAGTTTTAAGTATACAACATGATTCAACATTTGTATATACTGTGAAATGGTCACAATAAGTCCAGTTAACATCCATCCTTATATATAGTTACAATCTTTTTTCTTGTGATGAGGACTTTTAAGATTTACTTTCTTAGCAACTTTCATATATGCATTTATTATACTATTAGCTATAGTCACCATGCTGTACATTACATCCTCATGACTTACTTATTTTAACCTGAAATTTTGTACCTTGACCCCATTCACCCATTTCCCTCCACTTCACCCTCATCCCAGCTTCTGGTAACCACCAATCTGTTCTCTGTTATCTATGAGCTTATTTTTGTTTGTTTTTAAGATTTCACATGTAAGTGAAATCATATGGTATTTGTCTTTGTCAGATTTTATTTCACTTAGCATAATGCCCTCAAGTTGCATAATTGCCCTCATGTTGTTGCAAATGTTAAGATTTCATTCTTTTTTTATGGCTGAAGAGTATTCTATTGCTCTTCAATCTATCTATCTATCATCTATCATCATCTATCTATCCTTACATTTATATATGTATATATGTGTATTTATATATGTATCTGTATATATAGATTTATATAGATCTGTATATATAGAGAGATACAGATATCTATGTGAATATCTCACATTTTCTTTATCCATTCATCCATCAGTGGACACTTAAGGTTGTTTCCATATCTTGACTATTGTAAATAATATTGCAATGAACACGGGAATGCATGTATCTTTTTGAATTAATGTCTTTGTTTTCTTTAAATACCCAGAAATAGAATTGTTAGATCATATGGTAGTCCTATTTTTAATTTTTTAAGAAATCTCCATACTGTTTTTCCATAGGGGCTGCACCAATTGCATTCCTACCAACATTGCACAAGAGTTCTCTTTTCTCCATACCCTTGCCAACATTTTTTTCATCTTTTTGATAATGGCCATTCTAAAAGGTGTGAGATGATATCTCATTGTGATTTTGACCTGATTTCCCTGAAGAAAGTGATGTTGAGCCTCTTCTTATGTACCTGTTGACCATCTGTATATGTTCTTTGGGAAGATGTCTATTCATATCCTCTGTCCATTTTTAAATTGGATTGTTTAGGATTTTTTTTTTTTTTTTACTATCAACTTGTATGAGTTCTTCATACACTTTGGACATTAACCCCTCAGAAATATAATTTGCAAGTATTGTTTCCACTCAGTAGGTTGCCTTTTTATTTTGTTGATGGTTTCTTTTGTTACAGAAACTTTTTTTTTTACATTTTATTCTTATGTTAATCCCCATACATTGCATCATTAGTTTTAGATGAGGTGTTCCATGATTCATTGTTTGTGCACAACACCCAGTGGTCCATGCAGAATGTGCCCTCCTCAATACCCACCACCAGGCTAACCCATCCTCCCACCCCCCTCCCCTCTAGAACCCTCAGTTTGTTTTTCAGAGTCTATCGTCTCTCATGGTTCGTCTACCCCTCTGATTTCCCCCGCTTCATTCTTCCCCTCCCGCTACCTTCTTCTTCTTTTTTTTTTTTTTTCTCAGATCTGTACCTCTGAAACAAATAATGCAATATATGTTACAGAAACTTTTTAATTTGATGTAGTCCCACTTCTTTATTTTTGCTTTTGGAATCAGATCCAAAAAATCATCACCAAGACCAGTATCAAGGAGTTTACCACCTATGTTTTATTCTAAAATTTTATGGTTTGAGGTCTTGTATTCAAATTTTTCAATCCATTTTGAATTAATTTCCATATATGGTGAAATAGTAGTCTGCTTTCATTCTTTTGCATGTGGCTGTCCAGTTTTCTCCATACCATTTATTGAAAACACTGTCCTTTCCCCATTGTACATTCTTGGCTTCTTTGTTGTAAATTAGTTGACCATATATGTGTGGATTTTTTTCTGAACTCTCTATTCTGTTCTGTGGATTTATGTGTCTGTTTTTTTTTTTTTCTTTTAAGATATTATTTTTTAAAGTAATCTCTAAACCCAATGTGGGGCTTGAACTTACAACCCCAAGATCAAAGTTGCATGCTCCACTGACTGAGCCAGTCAGGTGCTCTTATGTGTCTTTTTATGCTAAAAGCATATTGTTTTGATTACTATGGCTTTGTACTATAGTTTGAAATCAAAGAGCATAATACCTCCAGTTTTGTTCTTCCTCAAGATTGCTTTGGCTGTTTGGGATTTTTTTTTTCTGGTTCCACACTAATTTTAGGATTGTTTTATTTATGTGAAAAATGCCATTGGAATTTTGATAGGGATTACATTGAAGCTATAGATTGATTTGAGTATTAGTATGGAAATTAACAATATCAGTTCTTTCAGTCCATGAGCATGGAATATCTTTCATGTATTTGCATCTTTAATTTCATCAATGTCTTATCATATTAGTGCATAGGTCTTTCACCTCCTTGGTTAAATTTATTTCTAGGTGTTTTATTCTTTTTTTATGCAAATGTAAATGAGATTGTTTTCTTAATTTCTTTATTTTTGATAGTTTGTTATTAATGTATAGAAATACAATTGATTTCTGTATATTGACTTTGTCTCCTGCAATTCATTTAGTAGTTCTAATAGTTTTTTGGTAGAGTTTTCAGGGTTTTCCATATATAATAGTATGCCATCTAAATTCCAAAACTGAAGTAGGACCATGGCTGGAGAATGAATGAGACATGGAAACATTCTGAATTGTATGATAATTAAACTGTGCTGGACGTTTCCTTATATAAAAAACTACTAAAAATACTTCTTGAGTTTTATTGAAAAGAGTGAAATATTAGGTGCAAGGAGCTAATTTAACACTTTCTGAAAATTGGATAGAGAATCTGGTTGTTTCTTGCACTCTTTAATCAAGATCAATGTACAACTATATATCACATGAAAGCTGAACTAAATGAGTAAAATATATATATAATACAAATAAATAAATATATATTTATTTATTTATTAATTTTTATTTTATTATGATATGTTAATCACCATACATTATATTTATATATATGACATATATAATATATATGTATATATACAGATATATACATATATAATATATATATATATATATGTAAAATCTCTTGGTCTATATTATCTGCCATGTGCCAAATGAGAAAAGTCCCTTAATGTGTCCTTTAATTAGAAAAAACAACAAAATATAACCTAATTCAGTAATTAGATAGCTGGTTAAAATAATTCAATTCAATCCCATTTGGTTATTAATATTAAGTCTCTCAGCTGCCTGCTCACTTCCTTTCTCTCTTTCCAAGATAATGCCTACCTGGGAATATGGTGGAAAGGGCATGGTGAAGGATAGATTTGACCTCCTCTTAGCCCTGTTGGGTATAGACTATTACCTATGTATCTTAGCCTACAACCATCCTACTGGCCCCACTCTATAACTTACGTGGCGCAATTAACTTGGCAAGCCCTAGCAGACCTCAAGTTAATGACCATGCTGCATAAGAACTGAAGGTGGCCTTAAAGGTCCACAGGGGCCTTTTGATTGATCAAGTCTGCCAACAATAGTTACTTAGACATACCAGTGCCCCAGAATATTATAGGAGTCTTTGAAGTGGTGGTAGCGTTCAGAAGATGGGGCAGAGATTGTCAAATGATCCCATCCGCCTTCTGTTTTACTCTCATTCATCTGAGCATTGCCCAAGAGTTAGTTGGCTTGAAGGAAACCTAAAAAAAGGGAAATAAAGACTCTGATTTTCTTTTTCTTTTTTTTTGCTATCCGTCATCATTCCTCTTCCCTTTTTTCCCCTCGTTCACACCCAGAAAGAGAAAGATAGTCTCTTTTTTTTTTAAGATTTTATTTATTTATTTGAGAGAGAGAGAGAATGAGAGAGAACACATGAGAGGGGGGAGGGGCAGAGGGAGAAGCAGACTCCCCGCCGAGCAGGGAGCCCGATGCGGGACTCGATCCACGGACTCCAGGATCATGACCTGAGCCGAAGGCAGTCGCCTAACCAACTGAGCCACCCAGGCGCCCAGATAGTCTCTTAATCAGTGTGGTGGGCTGCTATAATAAACCATAGGCTGGGAAGCTTATAGACATTCTGACAGTTCTGGAGCCCACAGTTGTAAGATCAGGTGCCAGCATGGCAGGGTTCTGAGGAGATCTTCTCCTGGTTTGCAGACTGTTGTCTTCTCATTATATCTTCATTGAATTCTCATGTGAAAAAGAGAGGCAGAATTTTCTGGGGTCTCTTTGATGAGGTACTAATCCCAACCATCATGATCTAATTATCCACAAAGGCCTCACCACCCAATACAGGGGTACTCCCTTATCCTTGGGGGATATGTTCTAAGACCCCCAGTGAATGCCTGCAACCATGGATAGTACCGAACCCTTTATATACTATGTTTTTTTCTATACATACATACTTATGATAAAGTTTAATTTATATATTAGACACAGGACTAGATTAACAACAACAACTACTAATAAAGTAGAACAATTATAATAATATGCCATAATTAAAGTTATGTGGATATGGTCCTTTCCTTCCCTCCCTTTTTCCAAAATATCTTATTCTACTGCACTCATCTTGTGATGATGTGAGGTGATAAAATGATAAGATGAAGTGAGGTGCTTGAACGATATGGCATTGTGATGTAGTTTTAGGCTACTATTGGCCTTCTGATACATGAAGGAAGACCATTGCTTCCAGACTGTGGTTGACCATGAGTAGTAGTTAACTAAAACTGCAGAAATTGAAACCATGGCTAAGAAAGGACTGCTGCACCATCACATTGCAGGTGAGGATTTCAACAAGTGAATTTTAGGGGGACACAAACATTTAGCCCACAAGAAATGAGAAAGCTCTTCTTTCATTCCTTTGTTATTTTAGAACTTTTCTCTACTACATGGTTAGTCTAAAAGAGATCCATTCCATACCACAGGATAATCCTATGATCTTAATCTTTCAGACTCATTGTTAATATGCTAGAGTAGGGACAGCAATGGTGTGATTAGAATCTGGAAAACACTTTTCCCAAACCATTTTCTCATAAAATAATTAAATTTGCAAGTTTAAACTGAGTATTTTCTAAATTCTTCTTCTTCCATCTCACAGTGACATATCCCAGTTTCTTCATGGGAATATTAATATACAATAGAGTGGAGGTTTCCAAATATCCAAATATCCAAAAAAGCAATATTAACAGTTTTCAAATTATTTTAGCCATCATGTAAGTTTTAAGGTTGAAAAATAATATACAGCAACATTGTTTCCTTTTTACTTTGATCTTGCTTCCCCACGGATCAATCACAGAGTCCCTTAGAATTTACCATGTTTCAGTTTTGTTGTCACTGTTGCATATGGTATTATTCTAATCATGTTCTTTTTATTTTTAATAATTAGTAAGAAAAATATATTTCTAATATTTAATATCAAAGAGTACTTACAGAGTTAACATCATAGCCCTTTGTATCCTCTGGTCCCATCTTTTTTTTTTTTTTTTAAGATTTTATTTATTTATTTGACAGAGAGAGACACAGCGAGAGAGGGAACACAAGCAGAGGGAGTGAGAGAGGGAAAAGCAGGCTTCCCGCCGATGTGGGGCTCGGACCCAGGATCCTGGGATCATGACCTGAGCCGAAGGCAGACCCTTAATGACTGAGCCACTCAGGCGCCCCCCCTCGTATTTGATATGGAGCCACATTTTGTAATTCTATAGTCATTTATGTGACTCACTAGATTCTAAATCAAAATCCAATGATTGTGCTCTAATGATTTGAGTCAAGCCCTATTGGATCCTATTGCATTGTCAATTTATAATCCCAAGAATATGACTAAAAAGACTTTTTTTTAGTATTTTGAATATTTGGACAAATACCTTAGGCAACAAAAATTTCCAGTGTTTTTAGATGTATAAATTAGACATTTTGTGATATTAAATTGCCAGATACGGCAAACCATTAATTTGATAGATAGTGCTAAAGATGCAGTCCTTTAGTAAATAGCAATTAGAATTTTCATTTGCACCAGAGTAAAGTACAGATTAAACTGTCTAACAAAATAAGCTGACTGAAAGGTCTGTATCAGAAAATGCACCCTCATTTGATTTAGTCATCTGAGCAACCTACAGGTTTTAATCTAATCGCACCTAAGTAGGTGGCAGTCAATGAAAGCTTCATTTAACAATAGTCAGATCAGGATTATTTTTGTGTGTGTGTGAGCCATGATATTAATTAGAAATGACAAACTGAAGGCTATGAAAGACCCATAAGGTTTACCTACCTGCCAGGGTAATTATCACCATTGCTTTACTAAGAAAGTCTGCTATTGTTGAAGCTGCAGTTCTGTTTAAGCAGCATCTGTTTGCTGAAATAAGGAATATTTAAAAAAGATTTTAAAAACTTTAATTCATAGGGGCATCTAGGTGGCTCAGTCAATTAAGTGTCTGCCTTCGGCTCAGGTCATGATCTCAGGGTCCTGGGATTGAGCCCTGAGTTGGGGTCCCAGGGAGCCTGCTTCTCCCTCCCCCTCCACCACTCTCCCCTGCTTGTACACTCTCTCTTACTCAAATAAATACAATTTTAAAAAATGTAATTTGTAAAATATGTTCTGAATATTACTATGTATATTAAAAAATATTGTTAGTTTGGGGCACCTGGGTGGCTCAGTCAGTTGAGCATCCGCCCAATTTTGTTGTTATTTGTTTGTTGTTGTTACTTGTTGTTGGTTTCACCTCAGGTAATGATCTCATGGGTGCTGAGATCCAGCCCCAGCTCAGGCTCCTCACTCAGCATGGAGTCTGCTTGGGATTCTTTCCTTCTGCCTCCCCGTCTCTCACTTGCTCACGCATGCACTTTCGCTCTCAAAAACAAAACAAAACAAAACAAAAACTCTTTAAAAAAGTGAAAAGTATTCTTAGTTAGAAATTCTATTAACTTGTTGCGTCAGTCAGTGTTACCACTGGTTCTATAAAATAGTCTTAGTTTTAAAGATTTTTGGACATGTGTAAAACTCTGTTTTTAAGATAGTTAAATTCTGGCAGTTTTATCTAAAGTCTTTTATAGACATTATAGTATCTGAAAGCAGGTTTGAGAAAATGAGACCCAGTTCTGCATTCTCTTTCCAATTATGATGTGTTTTTCATTAATTTAACCTATCTGCATTGTGCAGTATTCATTACAAAAGAATATGCTCAATTGATGGAGAATTGATTTTTAGTATCTAAATTTCAATGGTGAAATTTGTCACCTTTGATTTTTGATTGTATGCTCTGTTGCCCTTAGATATTCTCACGGAGATTTAAAAAAAAAAAAAAATGCCCCAGGGGGGAAAAAAAAGTAAATTGTTTCTTTATAAATGCATAACTTACATACAATAAAATGCAATAATTTAATAACTTACATACAATAAAATGCAATAATTTAAAATGTACAATTTGATACATTTTGGTGAACGCAAATAATTGAATTAACACTAGTTCAATTAAGATAAAGATAATTTCCATCACTCCAGACATTCCTCGAACTACTTACTCTACCTCACTCCTTCCAGTTTCGTACCCCCGATCCAGGCAATCACTGTCTGAACTGTTCTGATTCCCTTCACTTTAGTTTAGCTCATTCTATAACTTGATACAGATGAAACTATATTCCTTGAATACTTTCATTTATGCCATGTTTTGTTTGATATAATATTTTTGAGATTTATCTAACATTATTGCATGTTTCAGGGGTTTGTTTTGTTTGTTTGATTGCTGAGGAGAATTTTCTTTGTATGACAGCAGTCACCCATTGATGGATATTTGGGTTAGCTCTTATAACTAAATATACCATGAATATTTTTGTAATAGTTTCTTTGTGAACATTCAAAATATTCTCTTGGATAAATTCAAAGATGTAGTATTGTTTAATTATATGACAAACTGCCAAAATATTTTCCAAAGAGATTGTGCAAGATATCAATTTACTGCCTCTTATCTCTCAATTCACTTTTCATTGCCTGTTCTACAGTAATGGGACTGGATTCCGTAAGCATGGCCAATAACAAACAAAATGTTAAGCTTCATCAATATAGGGAACTTCAAGGGTCTGGAGAGTGAAGGACTTCTCTTTCTGGCTCTGGAGTACTTCTGATTCTCCTTCTATTCCAGTGATGCTTGAAGGAGAAACATGTAGCGGTGCTCCACCACAGATACATGACTAGTGTGTACAATCCCGTGGAAAGTGTGCATATCTGGTCTTAGTTAAATTAAGGAATTTAACTTGGGTACCCTAGGTACAAATCCTAGGTACACACCCCACTTACAAATGGACTCCTAATGCCCCAACTCCCCCCATGCACCTGCCTGCTGGCTTCAGCTCACTCGCTTACTGGATGAGTGTTGCCTACTTGCCATCCCAGCTGTGGTTCCCTTCCCTCCAGCCTCTGTGCACCTAGACCAGATAGGAGGGGGGAATATGTGTGGTATCGCCCACTTTGCCAGTGACTATGGGCCAACTGGCTCTGGCCCCATCAACCAAATAGACTTCTGGGCTACCCACTGCACTGCAACCTTCTCCAATGAGAACTGAATCCCAAATCTGGGGAGGAAGCACACTTTTCTAGTTTGGCTCTTCTGTTGATACTCTGTTTCATTATTAGAGTATGTTTTAGAGCTTTCTTTATTCCTTTACATTTATTCTTCTACTATAATTAGAAATTCTTTATTTTAAACTTTCCCCATTTGAGGTACTGTGTCTTTTGTCTCCTAATTGGACCTGGACTAATAATAGTGATTATACCATTCTATACTCCCACCAGCCACATGTTTGGGTTAGTTAATCTACATTCTTGCAAACACTTCTCTGTTCAGTTTTTTTATTTTAACATTTCTTATAGTGGTGAAGTGGTAACTTACTGTACTTTTAATTTTATATCAGATTGAATAGATGATTTCAGGGGACTATCTTCCGATTCACACCCAAGATTAAATGGCCATTGATACAATTCCTTGTTTATACATATACATATCTGTGTATGTGCACACAAGTGTGTAAACTATCTAATGGGAGTAGTGTTTGACACAGCATTCGGAGGAAACAAATCTGTGTTTAGAAGTCTCATTTTTTTTTTTCCAGGATTAGCTTCATTGTTCTTTAAAAAGAGTTCATGTAGAAATTATCATCTTTACTTTTAAGTAGGCAAAAATAGAAGAGTAAATTTTATTTAGGAAAACAGTGAGTTAAGAGTCAGTGGTTTTTATTGGATAGAGGTAATTCTGTGTCCTAATAGAGAGGTGAGAAAAGGAGAGTGTCACTTAAAGTGGGCCAGATATCCTCCCATAGGGTGGTTAGAAGAGGTGTATAACAAATTACAAGAGATTTTGTAGGACCTTAATAGCTATCAATAAAAGTACAAATGATAATGTCAAATGTTGTGCTTTCTATATGTCTGGAAATATTTAAGGCACTGAACACACATTCAAGCAGAGTCACATGAACATTTTTTCAACTCAGGGCTAATTTTTAAAAATATTTCTTCCTTTTTGTATAACAGCTCCCAAGTTAGTTAAAGTACACAATTATAGAATATGTTATTTTGTATTTTAGAATGGTCTTAGTTAAATTAAGGAATTTAACTTGGGTACCCTAGGTACAAATCCTAGGTACACACCCCACTTACAAATGGACTCCTAATGCCCCAACTCCCCCCATGCACCTGCCTGCTGGCTTCAGCTCACTCGCTTACTGGATGAGTGTTGCCTACTTGCCATCCCAGCTGTGGTTCCCTTCCCTCCAGCCTCTGTGCACCTAGACCAGATAGGAGGGGGGAATATGTGTGGTATCGCCACAGGTAAACTACAGGTAAACATTATTTCAATAAGCCAAGACATTATTGCCCCATTAGTAGGGATTTTTCTTTATGATTCTATTTAGTCACCTTCTTAGTAAGTGCTAACTGAATCATAGATATATTTAGCTCAAATATTAGAAAGAGAATCCTAAATTTAAATCTTTATGATGGGGATTCAGTATCATAATTTTTATATATCAAATAGTATTTTGAAAATGGAAATTAGTAAAAATAATGGTTTTTTATACATAATCAAGTATTCTGATGTATCTCTTTTATAAAAGAAACACTGTTAACATTTATCGCTTTAAGAAGTTTTGAAGATAATATGTTAGTAAAAGAATAATAACAGAAAAGAATGACATTTTTAAATTGTCATCAATACTTTAATACTAGAGTAGAATGAATTTTGGATGAAATTCTGTCTTGTAATAGTATCTAGAGTTTTTTATTAACTTTGAGTTATCAATGTAGTAGTCAGTTTCATTTCATACAATTGTATAAGATAGGGTATTATTGAAATAAACATTGTGATATTTTGATATATATTTATGACAAAATAAATTAATCCAGCAATCACATCGAAATCTGCTAATAGTGTAGACTTCCGCATTTAATGTTTGTAATGGGGAGACCAGAGTTAGAGTGGAAGGATTTTATAAAACTAAAGTAATATTAAGGTTTAAAACTAAGAAAAGTCACTCCAAAGACTTGCAGCCACATTTAATCACATTGAGCACCACAAAATTGGCTGTCAAAAGTCTAATTAACTATCAGGCATTAGCTCTATTTTCCATGCAGCTCACTTGCACAGCCTTTCATTATAACACCTGGCAAGTTTAAAAAAATTCCCTAGAAAACTACTTCTTCCTATAGTTTTACAACATAGAGTTTTAGTGAAATGAACTGTTGTTAAAACAACAACAAAAGCATATTCAGTGCTTCATTGTTGAACCGTGAAGGTTTTTAAAGAATGTTTGAGCTACTGGTCGCTTCATTTTATGTGAAAACACACAATTAAGCTTAAAGAGACATTTCACCAAGTGAATGCTGGTGCATACTTTGATTTCACTATTTAGTGATGTAATTTTTCCAACATTTTCCCCAAATTGAAACCCAGTCTTCAACGGCACATGATGAGTGTTTAACTTAGTTTTTGTTTTCTTGAACTTTTTTTTTCAAACAGCAAAAGAGTTCTTTATTTACTTAAGTATACTTCTGTTACTAGCTGAAATTCAAAGAGAAGGACATATTTGCTTATGTGTTTGCTATAATAGTTGGAGATAAGCATTTCACAACACAAAGTTTTGATGATAAGAAAATATTATAATATCCAGGGAGTAAAGGCTGATGGCTTACAGAGTACTACAGACTAAAAATAGACTTAATTAGTGGCAACAGAGGGCAAAATACCATGAAATAATATTTTTTATTGTGACTAGAAAAAAGTAATTATCAAATAAGAATTCCAGACACAGCTAAACTATTCTTTAAAAATGATTAGAGGGGTACTTGGGTGGCTCAGTTGGTTAAGCGTCCTGACCTTTGGCTCAGGTCATGATCTCAGAGCCCTGGGATTGAGCCGTGTCTGGCTCCGGACTCAGGGGGGAGTCTGCTTCTCGTTTTGCCTCTGCCCCTCCTCCTGTTTATGCTCTCTCTCTCTCTCACTGTCTCTGAAATAAATACAATTTTTAAAAAAATAAAAATGATTGGAAAATAAAGATACATTCAGAAAAATATATAAAAGTTATAGCACAAATTGCATATGCTAGGAGAACTATAAAACGATATTCTTCCACAAATAAAATTATACAAGAGAACCCAAAAAGGAAGTGTGAATTGCAAGAAGCAATGATGGGCAAATAAATTGGTAGATTTGATCATTTTAAATTAGCTCTGTCAGTAAAAATAGTAATAGAAATAATGACTATTTCACAGTGGTTTGTTAGTAAAGTGAGGTGTAGCTCATGGAAAATGGTGTGGAAGTTGAATATAAAAGATTTGGTGTTAACATGTTCTAAGATCTTGGTACTCTTCAGACGGAGGATAATCTCTTTTCTAGAGAAAAGTTAAAAGTATATATATAATTAACACACTATGAGGCAGGAAAGAGGAAAGAAAACTGAAGGGAAAAAAAAGAAACATTGCAGAATAGAAAGCACAAAATAGGGGCCCTGGGTGGCTCAGTCGGTTAAGCATCTGCCTTCGGCTCAGGTTATGGTCTCAGGGTCCTGGGATCAAGCCCTGAATCGCTTCTCCCTCTCCCTCTGCTGCTCCCCCTGCTTGTGCTCTCTCTCTCTGTCAAATAAATAAATAAAATCTTAAAAAAAAAAGCACAAAATAAAGTGAGGGGAAAGAGTACAATTGCATAAAAAAAAATCACATTTGAAACAGAACAAGAGATAGGTCACCTTAGATTGGGCTTATAAATCCATCTAAGAGTTTTTAAGAGCATTCTTAAAATATAAAATTAAGCATTAAAAATAAAGGAATTCAGACAAAAGTTAACTGGGCAAATACTAATCAAAAGGAAATTAGTTATAGCAATATTAATATCAGAAAAAGTCCACAAATGGTGGAAGTGAGGAGTTGGACATTTATTCAGTTGATTCAGATTTGGTTGTCTCAGCATACCTATTCTAACAGACCAATGCTTGACCCTCTCAAAATCCTCTTTTTTTTTCTGCTCAATAGGCAGCATGGTTCCCATGCCCATCTTCACACTCAGTTCCCCTAGAATGGATTCTTACCCTTTCTCTCCTGGACTTTCGTTAGTTTCCTTGTCTTGACCAATTTTATTCAAAACATAACTAAATTTTTGTGAGTGATCTCTTTACCATAAAACCCAATTATGTCACTCTCCAAATTAAAATCATTCAATGACATGGCATTTCTAAAAGGTAGAACTCCAAAAGGTAAAAAGCTTCCATCTGCCTCCCCCATGTTTTTTCATAATACTTGCAGGCAGCATGCACATTTTATATTTCATCAATCCTAAACTATCGGTCCTTCCAGGGATAGGGCATCCTTTTTATACTTTTATGCATTTCATACTATCTCCTTATACGGAGTTTTCTTTCATTTTGCACATTGTACATGTTTCAAAACCTACCTAAATTTGTATTCATTCTAATTATCTCTCATTCACCACTATATGACTCCTTCAACTGTGTGTGTATGTATTTTCACATAGCTAAATATATATATACATTAAATATGTATATATATATACATTAAATATGAATGTGTATAATTTCCACTTAACAATGTATTCTAATTGTTTTTTTATATATCTCTTTTCCAATTAAAATGTTGAGTCTGTTGAGGATAGGATCCATTCCATGTAGGATATCTGGTGTCAAAAATGTATGCTGAAATCCAATAACATTCACTCTTGAAAGAAGAATGTGAATTTGGAGATCATTTAGTCCAAAAGCTTGACTTTTTATAGATGAATCTATCAGGCTACATAGAAATTACTATTTTTTACTACATTTGTCTTTGAAAAATCTGAATCAATATTGGGAATGTTAAGTTTTCATTGTATTTGTCAAGTTTCTAAGAAATCTTTTCTCTGGCATTGGCTTAACTATGGTAACTGGTTCATTATTAGCCCCACTAAAAATAAAATGCAGAATTATTTAAGAGGGCTTTAGCCTAGAATCATTGGGATTTAATATTCTAAAAACCTAGGCTTTTTTTACTCTTAAACACTCTTAAATTCCAGAAGAGATTTTGTGCGGATTAGGAGTTCTGATCTTCCCTGTTAAAGCTTATTTCAGTTCTTGATACTAACAATAATACCTATTTTTGCACCTTAATGACACCACTTTTTGCCTTTTCCTCTTTTAAGACCACCTGCATGAAATATGAATACTAATGATTCCTCAGCTGCATTGGGAATTCAGCACCTTTCAGTCACAGTCCATGTTTGTTTTCTTGACCTAGCATCTGCATTACGTGTCCTTGCTTTTCGGTTACCCTGATGTAAGGACCTCTCCTCAAGAATTAGATCTTTTTTAACTGACATACCTGTCTACACTCACGTTTGCTTCCTGCTCTCACCTACCCTTGCTGGTTCAGGTACTTCCACCATTATAAGCTGGGTCAGGCTGGATATGTCCTAGATTTCCCTGGTCTAGCAATGAGTGGGGGATTCTAGACTAAAAAACAAATATTCTGGTGAAAGAGTGAGGGAAATCTATATCACAACTGAAATGCAACTACATAACAAGTGAAAGTATAAGGCAATTGTTTGGAATTCAGCCTGCTTTTTTTTTGAAACAAAGCAAAACAAAAAACAGTATTAGTTAGGTTCCCAGGTTAGTTCACATCAATCAGAAAGATTACAAAAGATTAAGACAAAAAGAACATGGCCAAATGAATTCAAGTATGCTAGCTGAAGTCTTTCTAGGGATCATTGTACTGGATGCTTGAGAAAAACTGAAATGCACTAATATGGTAATAGAGAATAGAATAGGAGATGTTAATTTGAAAAAGATGGAAAAAAGAGGATAGCAACAGAGGGAGGTGATGAATTTATGCCAGGCTTTTTTTAAAATACAGGATTGATTCTAATCCATGGGCTTCAGCCAAGGGGAAGATGGTTGTGTTATTGTTGTGATTTCAAGAATAAAATCCCAAGCATCTGTATTTACAGTGTGTGATGTTTTATAATTTTTTAAGCTGCCAACAATGTAAGTTCTGCTCAAAAATACAGATGGTTAAAATCACATGCACAGAAAGTGATCTTTTCCTTATTGCAGATCCTATGTATCTGATTCTTCATGTTCACTTTCTATTATATTTTTCAACTCCTGACAAATACTACTACTCTTTTATTTGACCATTTATGTAGAATTTTATGCAAAATTTTATTAAATTAATTTTCATGTGCTATATTTGTTCTGATAATTTCCTCTCATTATACACTAATTTTTGAGTTCTCACTACTTTTATTAAGTAAATATAATGTAAGAAGTCCCATGGAACTTTAGAAAATTATCTAATGTAAGCTGTGTAAGGTAAATAAAACCAGAAGAAATAAGTAAAGATAACTACTAATGGTCTGCATTTGGTGTGTAACTAGATTAACTATGATAGTTTCACATGTATCATACTATTTTATTCCAAAACAAAAACACTCCCTTTTCAGAATATTATGTCCTAAGTTAAATATATTCACACTGAGTGTAAGACATATGAATATAAGATACAGTGGTAGGTATAATGACATTGCTTTTTATGCAGAATTGTTTAATTTTAATCAATATTTAAAAGTGATATTAACCATTAAAAGTCAAAATAGGGGGCACCTGGGTGACCCAGTTGGTTAAGTGTTCAACTCTTGGTTTCAGCTCAGGCCATGATCTCGGGGTCCTGGGATCGAGCCCTACATCAGGCTCCATGCTCTGCGTGGAGTCTACTTGGGATTCTCTCTCTCTCTCTCCCTCTGCCCTTCCCGCTCATGCTGCCTCTCTCTCTCTTTCAAATAAATAAAATATTAAAAAATTAAAATAGGCTAATGATTAGAAATAGCACCAAACATTTTAATGCCTTCTAAGTTATCGTATGTTTTTCTTTTATGTTGTTTAACAAGAAGTCATGCAGATCTAAAGTGCAATAGTTCAGTGAGACAGTTTTCTAATTAGTGATAATTTAAACTGTGATAATATAATGAGAATGTTCTAGGAACTTGCATTTGCATGGTGAACAAAGTATATTGAACATTTCATAAAGAATAAAATTACTATTGTTTGTCTTAAGTTTTGAAATTACTTGGAAATTAAGAGAAGCTATAATTGATCTAATCATTGTCAAAAATTTTTTTCTTAGAGGAAACTTAAACATTTATGTTCCAAATAGATGCATTTGACCATTTTATTATGATGTAAGATGTCTACTAGTGAACATGTTATCAACTATATGTGTTAGTTTTTTTAATTTGAAATCTCATGAGTATTTGAAATCTCATGAGTATTTGAAATCTCAAGAGTTTTGTAGAAATATATATATATATATATATATTTTTTAAGATTTTATTTATTTATTTGACAGAGAGACACAGTGAGAGAGGGAACACAAGCAGAGGGAGTGGGAGAGGGAGAAGCAGGCTTCCCGCCGAGCAGGGAGCCTGATGCGGGGCTCGATCCCAGGACCCTGGGATCATGACCTGAGCCGAAGGCAGACGCTTAACGACTGAGCCACCCAGGTGCCCCGAAATATATATTTTTGAAGTAAAAAAATATGTAGGTTTTCTACAAGATTTATTTATTTATTTATTTTAGAAAGAGAGAGAGAGCATGAACGGGGGTCAGGGGAAGGGGAGAGAATCTCAAGCAGACTCCTCGTTGAGTCTGAAGCCTGACAAAGGCACAATCCCATGACCTCAAGATCATGACCTGAGCCAAAATCAAGAGTTGAATGCTCAACCAACTAAGCCAACCAGGAGCTCCAAAATACGTGTTTTTATATATATGCATCTATATATGCAGTTTATATCTGTATTTGATTGAAATTGGTTTTATTTATTGTTTATGAAAATGTATTAACTTTAGTTAGGTTATTGACTTAACACATTCATAAAGCTAAATTTGATTTGCACACCAGATGTTAGCTTTAGTTTACGCAGGTTTAAGATTTGAAAAACTTGGCTCAAATCCACATTTTATGTTCAGTGAAAAGTTCAGGGCTCTCCCAAATACTTCTTCATATTCTAAATACACATTTTTTCAGGTCACCTTGGCTCCATTTTTCTACATGCATTAGAATTTTATTTTCAGTTTCCATCCTGCATGGGTTTTTTTTCTCTCAGTTGTGACATGTACCCAAAGTGGACACTCAGTACCTTTTTCTTATTTGTGCCAACTCCCTCCCTGGCTTTCTACCCACAAAAATCACAACATAATATCACCAAACATCACCAATAGTGATTACCAATAGCAGTATTATTCATAATAAACAAAAGGTAGAAACAACCAAAATTCCCCTCAACTAGTGAATGGATAAATAAAATATGGCATATCTATACAACGGAATGATATTTAGCAATATAAAGAAATGAAGTAGTGATGCATACTAGGACATGGTTGGGCCTTGAAAACATTGCCCCAAACAAAGGAAGCCAGTCACAGAAGACCACATATTGTATAATGCCATTTACACAAAATATTCACAATAGGCAAATCTATAGAAACAGAAATTATATTAGTGTGTGCTCCTATTAGAGGCTGTGAAGGAGCTGGTGGAGTATCGTTTCTTTGAGCTGATAAAAATGTTCTAAAATTGATTATGATAGTAGTTTCACAGCTGTTAATATACTGAAAACTACTGAATTTTAAACATGAAAAGAATGAATTGTATGCAAGTTATCTTATTAAAACTGTTGTTTAAAATACCACCAACAAGGGGCGCCTGGGTGGCTCAGTCGTCAAGCGTCTGCCTTGGGCTCAGGTCATGATCCCAGGGTCCTGGAATCGAGCCCCGCATCGGGCTCCTCACTCCGCGGGAAGCCTGCTTCTCCCTCTCCCACTCCTGCTGCTTGTGTTCCCTCTCTCACTGTATCTCTCTCTGTCAAATAAATAAAATCTTTAAAAATAAATAAATAAAAAATAAAATAAAATAAAATACCACCAACAAGTCACACAGTCTTTGTGTTGGCATCCACCAAGAGAGAGGTTTTGTCTAGAGAAATGGTGGTTCAAACATCAGGCACAATTTAAAAATGAAAATGAAACATCTCAGTTATTACCATGATGCACTCAGCCAGTTCCTAGTACAGCTGTAGACTTTTTTTGCATATCCAAAGACTTATTAATGCCCACTAACATCTTTTGGGTTTAATTCTTTATCTCTAACCACCTGCATCTATCTAGGGAAAGCAGAAGCAGAAATTATAATTCTCCACTCACAGAGGTATTACATTAACATACCCCAACTTTATTTCTGCACCTTTACTGCCTAGAAGATAGTAACAACTATAGAAAATTTTGGTCTTAAAGTTTGTTTTGTTTACACATTTTTTGTTCATAGGGGTGTATGTTTGCTTCTGAATAGAATAAATAAAACTAAACTGCAGCCGTCTATGAACTCTGAGTTAGGCAGGTAGAAATAGAAGCATCTCTTAAAAGAGGAAGAATGTGAAGAAAATTTAGAGCTGAACTGCTATGTAAATTCCTTGATCAAACTGTTTGATGAGATTAGATACCTCCATTTTGCAGAAACATATCTTAATATTTTCTGAACAATTTTTTTTTAGCTTTAGATCCAGCTAAAGATCCATGCTTAAAGATGAAATGTAGTCGCCATAAAGTATGCATTGCTCAAGATTCTCAGACTGCAGTCTGCATCAGTCACCGGAGGCTTACACACAGGTAAACATTATTAAATTAAATTCCACTGATTGAATAGTACTCTTTACCATGAATAACTGCAGAGTGTAAATATTTGGCAATATCTGCTAAGCTTTTATCCAGAGTTTTATTGAAACAATTTTAGAAGCTTGGTTAATACAATTATGATTCACTTGGGTTAAACATTGTAATCAGTCAAAATTACTATAGATTACAGAATTTAGGCATATATTATTAAATAAAGAAGATTTTGTGAAGATTGGGTTAAAGTGTTACACTTTTTCCATTTTAAAGACTAAGTATAATTTTGGTACACTCTAAATATTTATGCTTATGCCTTTTGAAAGATATTTTCCTTAGGGAAGAATTGGAAACAAAGTTAAAGGGAAAAAAATGAGAGATGTTCATAAAAAAAGATGAAAAGTCACAATATAGAAACATGGACTTAAAATCCTTGAGGACACCTTCCTTTAAGGAAGCACTCATACTCATACTCCACTCATACTGGTGGAGTCCTTGTAGTCTGGAAGCTGACACAAAATTTAAAAAGAAGAAAGGGCTTTAAGTATTTTTTTTATAATGGTATCACTGCTTCTGTCAGATATGCTCTATTTTGAAAAGGATCAGTAATTTAGAAATAGCCTGTGTAGTTTCATGCTGAGTCCTAAGGATTGAAACATGCCATAACCAAAAGTGAAATCACTGGGTAACTGACTGAAGCAAGAAGGTATATTCAATCTTTAAAAAAAAATTCTCTTTATGAGAACTCTTTTTTGTGATATCGGACCTGTATTGCTCTTACATCAAATGAGCATGGAAATTTCGCTATTTGGGTATGTTCAGAGATTAAATGCATTTTGACTTCAGTGTACTTACTCTAAAGTATATTATTCAAACACACCAACAGAGATTAAAAACATTAGAGGATAGGAATGTAAGTAACATTTCTAGAAAATGGCAAAATTTAAATTTTGTTGACTTTTCTTATTGAATTAAAAGCACATATGCATAAAGCCTATTATTACATGCTGAATGGAGTAGAAGAGTTTATTCCATAATGCCACATCTACAGTGGCAGATTTCAAGTGCCAAGGCAGGCTAATGCAACCAAGACAAAGAGTTTAGGAATGAGTTCACTTGGGACAAAAGAATCATGGCATACCAATAGTGTACTTGCAGAAGTAAGAGAGAGAGGAAGAAAGAGAACAACAGTTTGGGGATGTGAAGTGTAAAAGACTTCTAGGAAATAGCATTGCTATAAAGTCAATGTACTGTGGGAGGGCACAGAATGGGAAAGCAGAATTATCAGCAATATATTCCCTACTCAATCATGTCCTCTATGTTAATTTTATCAAGGGATACCAAAACTTCAGGCCAGGATTTTATTTTTCTATTTATTTCCTTAAGATTTCAAAAAGCTTCTGCATTTCTTGGATTCATATTAATTAATCATCAAAAAATTAAATATTAATATGCACATGTATGTATGAAGGGGATGGGGAAGAGTTGATTTTTACATGAGGGATCGATACAAGGGTGGTGTTGAAAAGAATTCCTGTATAATCCCTCACCTAAATTGCAGAGACTTAGTCAATTCATTTCATATAAAAGCCAAAACTGTTTTATCACAACTTTCAGAGACCCTGGGAAGGATTTTCATCTACACACATTTAACACCTCATTGGCCATTTCACCCCTGGTCCCCTGAACCAAGTCAAAGAGCAACTGAAGAACTCAGTTAATCTCATGCTTGGGGCAGGGACTCTTTCCTTTCCACAACTGCTGAACACTGAAGCCAGGAGAGGTTAAAGTAACTGACTCAAGATCACAGAGCTGGGAATTTTCAGAGCATTGATTCCAGTCTGTATATACTGACACCAAAGTCCATGCTTTTTACAACTGTGCTGTCTCACTGCTTCTCTAAATTATTAAGAAGAAAACAAGGCATAACTGCAGACAGAAAGAAACTTCCTTAACATGATAAAGGCTCAGAACCAATAGTTAGAATATTTCTTTAATATAAACAGGTGACGTGTCTTGAATTGAGAACCATTGCCATCTCTGCCTGTGGTGTAGTAGGGGGCTGGGGCAGTGGGGGAGACTACTATGTTTTCAGTAGGTGGACTTCCAAGTGTTTTATGTAAATAGTATTTAGCCCTGTTCTATTTCTGATAGACACTATTATACAATTTGCACTCAATACACACTATATTCGATAAATAAATAACTAGTTTCCAAAGAATTGATTTTAAGATGAATATTTGGTATGTTTTATTCATTTTGAGGATGTCAGTGCATAGTGAATATTTATACAACACTTAGGGAAGGAGAGATTTACCAAGCAGTTTGATCAATAAAAGTGGCTAATGTAAATAAAGCAGGTCTTAAATCTGGGAGTTGTGTGTGTGATATGGGGATAGGGTACAGAAAAAAAGGAAAACAGTTTAATTAATCAATTCTGGCCACTTACATAGTTTAGATTAGAAATTACTACTGTTTTTATTTAAAGGAACAGCTTATTAATTCTTTTTTTCTTTTCTTGATCTCATAAAAGAGAAAATGGAATTTTCTATTTGCTCTGTAGGGAGAATCTTATTTTTCAAAGAAGTTTTCCTAATTTCCCACCCCTCCCTAGATGACACATCCATTTTCCCACTACCTTAGAACCCTGAACTCATTTTGAAATATTCATTACATTTGTAATAAGTTGTCTAACATTAATCTCCTTCAACTGACAGGAAGTTTCATGAAGGCAGTGTCTATGCCTTACTTACTACTTTATACTCAACTTGACATGCTGGCTAGTATATATTTTCTTTGGAGAATGTATTAAGATAGCTTTTATTTTTGAATAAGCTAAGAGAAGAAAATTGAGTAGTTTGATCAGTTGAACTGGTCAACCTAGATAATCTAAGTCTGACGTTTTTTTCTGTGTGCCATGTGCTTATTGATTAAAGATAGTCTGGAAAGGACGTAAGAGTCAATCAACAAACATCTTTAAATAAATTCATTGAGAAAGAAGGGTTCAAGATGGCAGTGTAGGAAAATCCTGAACTTACCTCCTTTGGTGGACACAACAAATTTACAACTACATATGCAATAATTTTCTCTGAAAAAGACCTAAAAACTGAATGAACAGAGCCTCCACAACAACGGAGAAAAGGGTACATTAGGAAACAACAAACACACACACACACACAAAACAGGAACAGCAATCCATAATCAGGATGTATTTCAAAAATACAGAACTTTTCCCTAAGAAGTGAAAGATCTATGCTCTACATCAGGCACCCCAACCCCGAGATACTTCACAGGACAGATGAGTGCCCCAAATGCCTTGCTTTCAAAACAAATGGGAATTACATCCAAGAAAACCATTTGGTTTGTCCTAGGATCCAGCACAAAATCAACTATTTGAAAGTACCTAAAACATATGTGAAGGAGATGTAACTACTGATCTTAAAGCATCTGCTGGAAAGACGATAACTTGTTGGGACTCTCTCTGAGGACAAAGTCATTGTTAGGTACCATTTTTGCAAACTCATTGCAAATGCAGGCACTGGTGGATACCATCTTAGAACTCTCCCTCTAACCTGTTAGCACCAGAGGGTATGCGCTACTGAGGGCCCCACCAACTCCCATGCTGCAGCCACACATCACATGTGGGCTCGAGTGAGAGCCATGCCCACCCCTATGTCACACAACCACATGCTACAATTGGGCCAGTGAGATCCTTGCCCACTCCCATCCTGTACTGCAGCCTCACAACAGCAGCTCACACAGGGGATGCCTCTGGCTGCCAGGGAGGATAGCACTTCTAAGCCTTACATTATCTCCTACATTAGGATATGTCCTACATTAAACCACTCCTTTGAGATGGGAAGAGGTAGCTGATTTGCCTAATACATAGAAACAAACACAGAGGGTCAGGCAAAATGAGGAAAGAGAAGACTCTTGCAAAAAACAGACAAGACAAAACCTCAGCAAAAGACATTAATGAAGCACAAATAAGCAATTTACCTGATAAAGAGTTTGAAGGAATGGTCATAAAGATGCTTCCTGAACTTGGGAGAAAAATGGATGAACACAGTGAGAACTTCAACAAAGAGATAGAAAATATAAGAAAGCACCAAACAAAAAAATATAAATTTGAAGAATACAATAACTAAACTAAAAAATTACCTTTGAGAGTCTCAACAAGAAATTGGATGAAGCAGAAGAATGGATCAGTGAGCTAGAAAACAAAGCAATGACACTCACCCAGATAGAGCAGAAAAAAGAAAAAAAAAATAAAGTGAAGCTATTTTAAAGGACCTCTGACAAAGAATTAAGCAGAATAACATTTGTATTATAGGGGTGTAAAAAAGAGAAAGGAGAGAAAAGTCCAGAAAACTTATTTGAAGAAACTATGGCGGAGAACTTCCCTATCCAGGAAAGAAAACAGACATTCAGGTCCAAGAAGCCCAGAGAGTTCTAAACAAGATGAACACAAAGGGATCCACACTAAGGCACATTATAGTTAAAATGTAAAAGTTAAAGAGAAAAAAAAAAATCTTAAAAGCAGCAAGAGGAAAACAACTAAAAGGGAAACCCATAACACTATCAGAAGATTTTCAACACAAACTTTGCTTGCCAGAGGGAGTGGCATGATGTATTCAAAATACTGAAAGAAAAAAAAAAAAAAAACTTTCAGCCAAGAATTCCTTACCCTGTAAGGTTATCATTCAGAATTAAATGGGGAGATTAAGAGTTTTCCAGACAAGCAAAAAGCAAAGAAGTTCATCGCCACTAAACCAGCCTTACAAGAAATGTTAAAGGGACTTCTGTGAGTAGAAAAGAAATGGCCCTAATTAATCACAAGAAAACATAGGAAAGTAAAATATCTCACTGGAAAAGGTGAACATATAGTAAAGACAAGTATGAAAGTTAAAGACAAAAGTAGTAAAATTAACTAAAACTACATTAACTAATTAAGGGATGTATAATATAAAAAGATCAACTTAGGGGCACCTGGGTGGCTCAGTCTGTTGGGCATCTGACTTTGGCTCAGGTCATGATCTTGGAGTTGTGGGATCAAGCCCCACATCGGGCTCTCTGCTCAGCAGGGAGTCTGCTTCTCCCTCTTGCTCTCTCTTTCTCTCTCTCTCTCAAATAAATAAGATCTATACAAAAAGAAATCACTTAACCACCTGTTACATATATAGAATGTTATATGTGAAACTCACAGTAACCACAAAGCAAGAACTTATAGTAAAAATACAAAAGAAAATGGTAAAAGAATCTAAACATAACACTAAAGAAAATCACCAAACCACAAAGGAAGAGACAGGAGAAAAAAGAACAGACTGCTAGAAAACAATTAACAAAATGGCAATAAGTGCATACCTATCAATAATTGTTATTAATATAAGTGGATTAAACTCGCCAATCAAAGACATAGAGGGGCTGAATGGATAAAAAACATAATCCATCGGTAGAAGACTCTACGATGGCACCGCGGAGTGGTGCAGAACCAGATGGGAGTGAAGTCGGACGTGCCGGATCTGCCTCACCGAACCATGTCAAAGCAAGAAGCAGGCACCAACGCCTCCTCGTGGGTCCTTGCTTTCCGGCGAAACTTGGCAGTGTCCCGTGCTCTGGAAGGGAGGCCGACGGAGGACCCGAATCGAAGAGGTCAGGAGGCCGGTAGGGGTGGCAGAGGTGGAGGCTGGAGGAACCCCTCTGGCCTCCAGCAACCTGTGGCCGCTGGCCTCCGAGAACCGCCGCTTTGCTTTGGACTGAATAACGTGTGGGTCGGTCCTGTGATCGGTCGTGGAGGGTCAAAAATAAAAGACATCCAAAGAAAATACAGATAATAAAAGGTCATCCAGAAGAAGTAGAGGTCAGAATCTTTGGCAACAAGGTGATGCAGGCGAAGGCCAAAACAGTGATAGATAATCTTGTTAAAAAACAAGAAAATTACAATTCAAAACTCAGAACTGATATTGTTGCATTCCAACCTTCTGTTGGAAGAGATGTAAAGACAGGTAGTAATGTTACAGAGAATCAGCCATTGATTGGGATCAAATTTGAGAAGATATTTTGAAATGGGGGGAAAAAGTGGGAAGATTTACCACCAATTAAAAAAAACCTTTACCTGGGGTCAGAAGCAACAAGTTCAATGTCACAAGTGCAAGTAGACACTTGGAGGAAAGAAAATTATAATATAATGTGTGATGACTTGAAAGAAGGGGAGAAGCATCCTATACCCAATCCTACTTGTAAATTAGAGGATGCTTTTCAGTGTTATCCTGAGGTTATGGAAAACATTAAAAAGGCAGGCTTTCAAAAGCCAACACCGATCCGGTCGCAGTCATGGCCGATAGTTTTACAAGGTGTAGATCTTATAGGAGTAGCCCCAACTGGAACTGGGAAAACACTGTCCTACTTAATGCCCGGATTTATACACTTGGATTCACAGCTTGTAATTAGTGGAAAAAGAAATGGACCCGGCCTGTTAGTCCTTACACCTACGCGTGAGTTAGCACTTCAAGTGGAAGCTGAATGTTCTAAGTATTCATATAAAGGCCTCAAAAATGTGTGTATATATGGCAGTGGAGATAGAAATGGACAAATACAAGATCTGAAAAAAGGAGTAGATATTATTATTGCAACTCCTGGAAGACTGAATGATCTACAAATGAATAACTTTGTTAACCTCAGAAATGTAACCTACTTGGTTTTAGATGAAGCTGACAAGATGCTAGATATGGGATTTGAACCCCAGATAATGAAGATTTTATTAGATGTGCACCCAGACAAGCAGACTATTATGACAAGTGCAACGTGGCCATATGCTGCCTGTCGACTTGCACAGACTTATTTGAAAGAGCCAATGATTGTATATGTTTGTACTTTGGATCTAGTGGCAGTAAGTACAGTGAAACAAAACATAATTGTCACCACCAAAGAAGAGAAATGCTCTCATATCCAAACTTTTCTAAAAAGCAAGTCTCCCAAAGACAAAGTCATAGTGTTTGTCAGCAGAAAAGCTGTTGCTGACCACCTATCGAGTGACTTGATTCTGCGACATGTATCAGTGGAATCCCTTCATGGTAATAGGGAACAGAGTGACCGAGAGAGGGCATTAGAAAACTTTAAAACAAGTAAAGTAAGAATATTGATTGCCACCGACTTGGCATCTCGGGGTCTTGATGTCCTTGATATCACACACGTCTATAATTATGATTTCCCCCAGAACATCGAAGAATATGTGCAGAGTAGGGCGCACTGGAAGAGCAGGGAGAACTGAGATATCTAGTATTCTCCTCACTAGAAATGACTGGGGGGTTGCTGGAGAGTTAATTAATATTCTGGAAAGAGCACAACAGAGTATCCCAGAGGATCTTGTGGCAATGGCCAGGAGGTATGAGGTGAATAAACTGAAAAAAGAAATGGAGAAAAAATTGAGGAAACCCCAAGGAAAACCCCAGAAGTTTTATTATTAATGCCCTTGTTAAAAAGTGGTACCAGCCTCCTGAGAGGAGATCTGAAGATATATGGAAGTATGGGAAACATGCTGGAACTATGAAGAAATAGTGATTCTTAAAATAATAGTGTTTAAAAATGTAGAATTCGGTATTTTATACTTTCTTTAATAAAATAAAAAGTATTTAAACTTGAGTTAATTTTTTTTCATGGATATTAAGGAATGTAATATTACATTTTTTCACTTTTTACTATCTGTATTTAAAAATGTAAATTTTATCTCCTGTAATATTGTTATATTAAGGTCAGTCTTTAAGGAGTTGAAAGCCTGTTCAGATGTCATGGAAGTGAAAGATACTATTAACAAATAAGTGTTTTTTTATGATAAAAAGAAAAAAAAAACATAATCCATCTATTATGCTGTCTACAAGGGACTAACTTTATTTTTTTAAGTTTATTTATTTAGTTAGTTAACTCATTAGTTATGTAATCTCAACACCCAGTGTGGGGCTCAAACTCATGACGCCAAGATCAAGAGTCACATGCTCTTCCAACTGAGCTGGCCAGGTGCCCCAAGACTCACTTTAGAAGTAGGGTCACACACAGACTGAGAGAGAAGGGATGGAGAAAGATATTCTATGCAAAAGGAAACAGAAAGCTGGTGTAGCTATACTCATATCAGAGAAAATAGACTAAAGACCGTATAACAGACAAAGAGGGGCATTACATGATGATAAAGAGGACAATCCAACAAGAAGATATAACAATTTTAAATATCTATGCACTTAACATAGGAACACCTAAATATATAAAGCAAATATTAATGTACCTAAAGGGGGAAATTGACAGCAATACAATAATAGTAGGAGATGTTAACATCAGAATTACATCATTTCATATATTATTCAGACAAAAACTCAATAAGGAAACGTCAGACCTAAATGATACATTAGACCAGATAGACTTTATACAGAACATCCCATCCAAAAGTAGCAGAATATATATTGTTCTTAAGTGCACATGAAATATTCTCCAGGGTGGATCACATATTGGAACACAAAATAATTCTCAATAAATTCAAGAAGGTTGAAATGATATCAAGTATCTTTTCCAACTACAGTGGAGTAAAACCTGAAATCAATTACAAATTGAAAACAGGAAAAAAAAAATGTGGAGATTAAAAAATGTGCTATTGAACAACCAAAGGGTCATTGAATAAATTGGAGAAAAAAAAAAAAAAAAAAAAGACCTAGAGGCAAATGAAAACAAAAATAGGACATACCAAAATCTATGGGATGCAACAAATGCAGTGCTGAGAGGGAAGTTCATAGCAATAAAGGCTTACTTCAAGAAAAAAGAAAAAAATCTCAAAAAAATCTAACTTTACACCTAAAGGAACTAGAAGAAGAGGAACAAATGAATTCCAAAGTTAATAGAAGGAAGGAATTAATAAGGATCAGAGTAGAAATAAGTAAAATAGAGAGTAAACAGACAATAGTAAAGATCAATAAACTAAGAACTGGTTCTTTGAACAAAATTGACAAAGAATTAGCTAGACTAACTAAGAAAAAAAAACACAGAGGGTTCAAATAAATCAAATCAGAAATAAAAGAGTAAGTTACAGTTGATACCATAGAAATACAAAGGATCATAAAAAAATACTACAAGTCTATATTAACAAATTGGACAACCTAGATGAAATAGATAAATTTCTAGAAACACATGATCCTCCAGGACTGATTTATGAAGAAATAGAAAATCTGAATAAACTAATTTCTAGTGATAGTGAATTAGTAATAAAAAATCTCCCAAGAAATGAAAGTCCAAGACCAATGGTTTCACTAGTGAATTCTGTCAAACATTCAAAAATTTAATACATTTTCTTTTCAAACTCTTCCAAACAATTAAAGAGGAAGAATACTTCCAAACTCATTTTATGAGGCTAGCCTTATCCTAATTCCAAAATCAGAGAAGGACAGTACACACATACACACACACACACACAAACACACACACATGAAGGCCAATATCTCTCATGAACATAGATGCAAAAATCCTCAACAAAATATTAGCAAACCAAATTCAACAATACTTTAAAAGGATTATGCCCCACAATCAAGTGGGATTTATTCCTGGATTGCAAGAATAGTTCAACATCCACAAATCAATCAGCATAATACTCACATTAACAAAAAGAAGGATAAAATCATATCATCTCAGTTGATGCAGAAAAAAATTGGCAACAATCAACATTCATTTATTATAGAAACTCTCAACAAAATGTATATGTAGAGGAAATTAACTTAATAAAGGCTGTATATGACAAATCCACAACTTACATCATTCTCAATGGTGAAAAACTGAAAGTCTTTCCTTAAGATCAGTAATAAGACAAGGATTCTCATTCCTTCAATTACTTTCATTCAACATAATATTGGAAGTCCCAGCCATAGCAATAAGGTAAGAAAAAGAAGTAAAAGCCATCCAAATTAGAAGGAAATAAAACTGTCACTATTTGCAAATGATATATGATACTATATGCATAAAACTCTGAAGTTCTTACCAAGAAAACCTAGATAGCTAATAAACAAATTCAGTAAAGTTGTAGGATACAAAATCGATATACAGAAATTTATTGCATTTCTACACATTATAACAAACTATCAGAAAGAGAATTTAAGAAAACAATCCCATTTAAAATTGCATTGAAAAGAATAAAATACCTAGGTATGAATTAAATCAAGGAGGTGAAAGACCTATACTCTGAAAACTGTAATACACTGATGAAAGAAAGTGACAAAGATGAGAAAAGATGGAAAGATATCCTGTGCTCATTGACTGGAAGAATTACATTGTTAAATAGTTCATATTACCTAAAGCAATCTACAGATTCAATGAAATGCTTATGAAAATCTCACAGAAATATAACAAATAATTCTAAAATTTATATGACACCACCAAAACAATCTTGAGAAAGAACAAAACTGGAGGTATTATGCTCCCTAATTTCAAATATACTGCAAAGCTATAGTAATCAAAACAGTATGTTGTGGACTCACAGATCAATGGAACAAGATTGGGCGCCCAGAAATAAACCCACACATGTATGAACAATTAATTTACAAAAAAGGAGTCAAGAACATAAAACAGAGAAAGGATGGTGTCTTTGATAAACGGTGCTGAGAAAACTGGATAGCCACATGCAAAAGAAAGAAACTAGATGACTGCATTATACCACACACAAAAATTAACTCAAAATAGATTAACAACTTGAATGTAAGACATGAAATCATAAAATTCCCAGAAGAAAACATGGTGAGAAGGTCCTTGACATTCATCTTAGCAGTTTGTGGATCTGACTCCAAGGGCAGGGGAAACAAAAGCAAAAATAAAGAAATGGGACTACATCAAACTGAAAAGCTTCTACACAGCAAAGGAAATCATCATCAAAATGAAAAGGCAATCTACTGAATGGAAGAAGACATTTGCAAGTCATTTATCCTATAAGGGATTAATGTGCGAAATATATAAAAAAAACTCGTACAACTAAACAATAAAAAAAAACAAACTTAAAAATGGACAGAGGACCTGAATAGACATTTTTCCAAAGAAGATATTGGATGACCAACGGACACATGGCAAAATTTTCATAATCACTAATTATTAAGGAAATGTAAATCAAAATCATAATGAGATATCACCTCACACCTGTTAGAAGGGCTATTAACAAAAATACAAGAAATACCAGGTGTTGGAGAGAACGTGGAGAAAAGGGAACCCTTATACATTGTTGGTGGGAATGTAAATTGTTGCAATCCCTATGGAAAACAGTATGGAAATTCTTCAAATTATTAAGAATATAAGGAAATTCTCCAAGTAGTTAAGAATAGATCTACTATATAATCCATCTATCCCACTTCTGGGTCTTTATCTGAATAGCATGAAAACACTAATTTGAAAAGATGGTTGGATGTCCATGTTCACTGCAACATTATTTACAATAACCAAGATATGGAAAAACCTAAGTATCCACTGATGGATAAATGAATAAAGAGGATATGGTACACACACACACACACACACACACATACGGGAATACTATTCAGCCCTAAAGATAAATGGAATCTTGTCATTTGTCATGCATGGAACCTAAGGGTATTATGCTAAGTGAAATAAATCAGATGGTGAAAGACACTGTTTGATTCACTCATATGCAGAATCTAAAAAAAATGTAACAAATGAATAAACAGAATAACACAAAAACAAACTCATAGATACAGAGACAGACTAATGATTACCTAATGGGTGAAGGGGGTATATTTTGTGGTGATGGGTGGTAACAAGACTTTGGGGGGTATTCACTTTGTAGTGTATAGAGATATCAAAGTATAATTTTGTATACCTGAAAATTCTGTAATTTTATATACCAATTTGACCTCAAAAAAAAAAAATAAATGTATTGACTGAATGAATAAACAAATAATTGCCAACAAAAAAAGTGAGAGGAGTATATAAAGATATGAGGAAGAGGTCAGTCCCTAACAATTGGTTTTACGAAACTAGTAGACCCTTGCCTTAGATTTGTAAATAATAGAAACAATTGATAATGCATTAATTAACAATACTTGTCTTTGAAATCGGAGAAATAGATTGATTGGGAGGCTCATGATGTGTTTTACACTAGCTTTGAACACTATTGCCAAAGTGGAGAGGGGTGTAAACTCTCCAAATAAACCATGTTGAAAATCACATGTTTGGCTATTTGTCTCCTAAAGACTTTTTTGTGAAGAATTGGCCTCAAACAACTATGATACCTGCGTGCTTGTGCTGGTTTTCTGTTAGCATTATCATCACCAATTAAGACAAAATGGTTTTATGAACAATCAGAAAAACTAAGACTACATCATGTTTTCTAAAATTTAGATGTTTGATATAAAATATATGATGGGATTGCCGGTCTTTGAAAATTACCCACTTTATATTGTTATCATGGGGAAGAGCTCTGGAGATGCTTACAGCTGAGGGTTTTTGTTTCATTGTTTTTGTACATTGTGAGTAAGAAGCCTAGTGTTTTATGCTCTCTTTGCTGCCTGTGCAGCTGCAGATAACACACTATTTCTAGATCCGTGTTTCAGGCCCCAGTCAATGGATGCTGCTGATATTTAAAAAAAAAAAAAAAAAAAAAAGTTTTGGCATAACACGACAGAGTAAGGTTGAAGAAGTTATTGTAGGACAAAACTAGCTATGTTAATTTCTGCTCCATTTACACCAAAGGTTGAAAAAGAATCAATAAGGAAATGCTTTGGGCCTTGTAATAAGGCATTAAATAAAAGAATGATGAAACTAATTTAAAATGCTATTTATTAAAAATAGATGTCAAAAGAATGTGAGTCCTAAAACTCCTCTATTTAAACTATGCACTGTTAGCATTCATAATTTTAATGGCCATTTTTGGAAGATCTGAATTTTTTTATATAATTATTAAATGTATTATTATGGTATTTATATTTCCATTGCTGTAATGTTTTAATATTTATGATGGAAAGATTTAATCACAGGGCTTAATTTATAGTAAAGTTTCAAAAGCATTGTTTTTTTTTTTTAAGATTTTATTTATTTATTCGAGAGAGAGAGTGAGAGAGAGAGCACAAGAGAGGGGAGCAGGAGAGGGAGAAGCAGACTCCCCACTGAGCAGGTAGCCCAATGCGGGACTCGATCCCGGGACTCCAGGATCATGACCTGAGCCGAAGGCAGTCGCTTAACCAACTGAGCCACCCAGGAGCCCTCAAAAGTATTTGTTGAATGAAATTGAACTCATAACTATTTTAAAATAACACTCCTTGTTCTTATGTAAGGTTTAGCTTATGTTGTATATGAATGCACTGGTACTTCCCTTAGGGAGAATGAAATGCAGCATTTACTACACACTTAATACGTGCAAAGTTTTTTACTAATGCCTTAAATTTATATATTTTTACAACACTCTAAAAGTTTTAGACTAAAGATTATTATGCCCAATTTATAGAAACAAAAACTGAAGCTCCAAGATTCTCGGTATTCTGCTTGAGATTAATTATACAGAAAGATGCTAGTTAACTAGCTAGATTAAAGGGGCAGATTTAGGTTTGGGAATCAAGTTTATGTTTTATATATGTACATTTCTTTTTATAATTATAAATTAATTATATGTTTATGAACAGATAATTGCGTGTATCTTTATGAATTGATGTTTATATAGCATTTTTAGTACTTACTGTCCATAGATCTTTCAGTTAGTATATAGTATAGAGAGGTTTTACAACACTTTTTTAAAAATAGACTTCATTTTTTAGAGCATTTTTGTGTTTGCAGCAAAACTGAACTTACAGAAGATTTCCATATACCCTCTGTCCCCACATATGCATAACCTCCTCCATTACCAACAACTCCCACCAGGATGGTACATTTGTTATATTTGATAAACCTGCACTGACATATCACTATCATCCAAAATCCATAGTTTACATTATTTTTTAATATTAATTACATTTAAATAGAGGTCATAGTATTTTGGATAATGAATTGGTTTAACTCTTTAAAACACAAACAATACCTAAAGTTAATCGTGTTTCATTATTTCTTGAACTTTTCTAATGTGTATATATAAGTGCAGAATTATACATATAGGTATAGACACACACAAACACATATATATACACCCACACATGCTTGCATATGTATGCATGACTAATTTAATCTCACAACACTGTGAGGTGAAGTGGGTTAAAGTTATTACCCCCATTTTACCAATGATAAAAGCCAAGGCACAGAATTTACATAATTTGCTCAAGTGAAAGACTTGGACATTTATCCTGGCTATTGAGGTTCCAGAATTTGTTCTTTTAATTATTATATTATATATTTTGGTACGTAATATTTATACTTATAAAAATGTCATATAAATGAGACAGTTCCTTATATTTTATAGATGTTAAGTCATTTTATCTTACAACAGCCCTATACATCTTAAAAAAAATCACTGAGTAACTCTTGCCTAATGTACAATTTCTCAGCATATTTTAATCCACATTTTTTTTTGTGATGAACATGCAATTCTTAGATTCTCTGTATTCTGATATCACCTTCAAGAAGGTATCACCACATCAAAAACTAATGATGTATTGTATGGTGACTAACATAACATAATAAAATTAAAAAAAAAAAAAGAGGGCATAATCCCTAGATACTTGAGTACTGCTCATAAGAAGAAAATTTAATTCATTAGACTAAACATTTAGATCAGTCATTATAATGTGGTCAGTTTTTATTTCAGGTGCTGTACATTGGCAAAAACAAAAAGCATGTTTCTCAAATATAAAAATAAGACAACGCTGACTATATTTTTAATACACAGCACATCTTACCATTCCTATCATATTATCTCCACTCTTGTTGAAAATCAGGGGCTTGTTGATTAAAGTCCAAAATCCCCAGCATAGTCCCTTATACCCAGACCTAGGTAGCTTTACAACATCCTCTGCAACGTCCTCCTGGTGGCACATTGCAGTCTTATCACAGTAGGAAGTTCATTTGTGTAGAGTGATGTAACAGAACGCAGAGGCCAGAGCCCCACTCTGCTAGCTGTGTGATCTTGAGCAGGTTAATTGAATTCCCTGTGCTTCAGTTCTCTGTAAAGTAGGGATGAGAATAATGGTACTTTCTGAAGATGTTGATTTAATGATTAATAAGTTAATATCCAAAAACAATTTTAACAGTACCTAATGCATAGTAGGCATTGTGTAGGGGTTAGTTACTACAACTTTTTCCTAAATGGGTTATATATTTTATAATCATAGACTTTTGCTATGTCTGAGATTTTTTCCTAGGATGTTCTGTCCATTTATTTCCTTGTTCTGGCAGATACTCCATATTTGAAGAGGCTCTTAGCATGATGGTTTCTAGTATGTAATTTGAAATGACTGACTGGCTTTGAAGTTGGTCTCCATATCTTGGTAGCAAAATGATTTTGAGCCTATTAAACTCCCCAAGACTCAGTTTTCTTGTTTATAAAATAGATGATTAGTTGTATTATCTATTCCCCTTTGTTTTTGTGAAAACTAAAGACATAATTTGTGTAAAGCCCTTTGCACAATGTAAGCACTCAATAAACTTTAATTATTGAGAAATCTCTATCCAGCTTTCTCCCACACATTTCCTAGCACAAGGTAGAATTAAATTCTCCTTTATCATTGTGCCCATAGCACATGAAAAACAATTTTATCTACCTTTATTAATTTGTTTATATACTTAATGGTTTAAGGT
>NW_023270454.1:20012821-20024963 GCF_011800145.1 Mirounga leonina
TAATTTGTTTATATACTTAATGGTTTAAGGTTGAGCTGCAGTTGACACAATATTTGAAAAAAAAAGGGTGACATCTGACATGACTATTGGAGGTGAAATTTCAGGTTACTTTGTTTTTCAGGTAAAAGGAGTTATATGATTTTGCCAGTTGAGAATGGAGAGAATGGGAACAATGTGTTATGTTTGTGTTCGGAAAAAATGTGAGGGACAGATGCTTCAGGGAAATAGCAAGGAAGCAAACATAACTTTGCTTTCCTGGAGGTTATTAAGGTGCTATATTTTGAACAAATTCACTACCTCTCATGATTTTCTAGTTAATAACATTTACCACTGTCTAGAAAAGAGGGACTTCAGACCAAATAGCTCCAAAATATATGAGAAGTATTCATGTGTACTAAATTCCTCCTCTAATACTGTCATTTACAACTGGCTATGCATAAGTCCTTTCCTATCTTTCCAGATAGCTCTTATTTCCCTAGTGGGCCCAAAGACTTGTACACTTCTGCTTAGCTTAGCTGCTCCTTGTATTTGGAGGAAGGAAATGCTGAATCTGAGTGGAGATTTTTTTCTAGCATACTGGCTTTAAAGTTTGTAAAGATTTTAATTAATGTACTTCTGTGTATACTTCTCAGTCTCCTGATACCTAGATTTCAGCTGTGAGAACAGCGTTTGAATTATGCTGGTTAATAGAGAAGGGCAATATGAGCAGCCAACTGCAAGAAGCCTATACTGTAATGACACAGGGGATAGATAAAACTCAGTTGATTGCATACTATAAACAATGATCATAAGGCATTCATTTACATGTAAGCAATTTTCTCTGCGATCCAGTTCTTGCTTCATGAATGTCTGTTATGCAGGGAAAACAGTGAGAGAAAAAAAATGCAACAAAGAGGATTCAAATATTGCTTAATGAAGCATGGTTTCCAAAATAAACAAGAGGATAGTGACCTTGGAAGAAAGGAAAACCTGGATAATTTATGAAGAAGGTAACTTTTAAAGAGGTAGTTTAGATGGAACTTAATGTTTCCTACGCCAACATCTTTAAATGATGAAGACTAAAATACTCAGGTTCAAAGTCCAATTACATTACTTAGATTTCTGATTTATAGAAAGAGAGCTAATTACATAGGTTATTTTTTTCTTGTTCTTTTTATTTTATTATGTTATGTTAATCACCATACATTACATCATTAGTTTTTGATGTAGTGTTCCATGATTCATTGTTTGCATATAACACCCAGTGTTCCATGCAGTACGTGCCCTCTTTAATACCCATCACCAGGCTAACCCATCCCCCCACCCCACCCCCTCTAGAACCCTCAGTTTGTTTCTCAGAGCCCGTAGTCTCTCCTGGTTCGTCTCCCCCTCCGATTCCCCCCCTTCATTTTTCCCTTCCTGCTATCTTCTTTTTTTTTTTTAAACGTATAATGTATTATTTGTTTCAGAGGTACAGATCTGTGATTCAACAGTCTTGCACAATTCACAGCACTCACCATAACACACACCCTCCCCAATGTCTTTCACCCAGCCACCCCATCCCTCCCACCCCCCACCACTCCAGCAACTCTCAGTTTGTTTCCTGAGATTAAGAATTCCTCATATCAGTGAGATCATATGATACATGTCTTTCTCTGATTCAATTATTTTGCTCAGCATAATACCCTCCAGTTCCATCCACGTTGTTGCAAATGGCAAGATCTCATTCCTTTTGATGGCTGCATAATATTCCATTGTATATATACACCACATCTTCTTTATCCTTTCATCTGTCGATGGACATCTTGGCTCTTTCCATAGTTTGGCTATTATGGACATTGCTGCTGTAAACATCGGGGTGCATGTACTCCTTCGGATCCCTACATTTGTATCTTTGGGGTAAATACCCAGTAGTGCAATTGCTGGGTCATATGGTAGCTCTATTTTCATAGGTTAAATAGATGCTTTTTATGTTAAAATAATATCCCATCCTTTGTCTCTAAGGAGGTTAAAATTAATTGCCTATTAAGAGCAATGATGATTCTTGCTTTTCTAAATATAAATCTGTTTCTATAGTTATAATTTACTATTTTGAATGAACAGAGAAAAGCCATGATCATTTATTAGCTAAATGTAAAAAGGTAGGAAAATATTATATAAAGATGCTATAAATGGTACCAATTTTTAATATTTTATTTATTTTTAAAATTTAAAATCTTACAAAAATAACATGTGGCTAAGAAAAGAACTTCATATGATAGAAAAGGGAGTGCATACTGTATTCTTTCATTCACCGGCCACTCAGTTCCACTCCCACTCTTGCACAAATTTTCTACATGCACACATTCATACAAACATAATTATCTCCTAATGGGAGTATTTTATGTATGTTGTTGTGCTTTGTTTTATTAAACTTATTTTTCTTCATGTTTGCGATTCAGCATATGGATTTTATCATACTCCTTTAAATGGCCATAAAGATACCCATTACATATATGTACCAAAATTTATTTAAACAATGTCTGATCAATGGACATTAAGGTTATTTCTAGTTTTTCATCTTATATGCTACTTACAACACTCTTGAGCATGCATTTTTGCATATGTTTGTGTGTATATTTTTGCCTTGAATTCCTAGCAGTTGAGTTCCTAAGTAAAACAGAAAATATATTTAAATTTTGATAGATATGGTCAAATTCCCTATAAGTAGAGTGTACCAATTTCTCTGCTTCAAACAATGTATCTTGACACCTGTATGATCTCACCCTTGCCAGTAAAAAAATACTGTTTAGATATTAGTAATTTTGAATTATCAAGTGTTACAGCTTGTTCTTGACTTAAATTGGTATATATATAAAATCACACGATCATATCAATAGATGCAGAAAAAGCATTTGGCAAAATCCAACACCCATTCATGATAAAAACTCAGTAAACTGGGAATGGGAGGGACTTCCTCTTCTTGATAAAAATATCTACAAAAAACTACAGCTAATATCATACTTATTGGTGAGAAACTCAAAGCTTGCCCTCTAAGATTAAGTACAAGGCAAGGATATCCTCTCTTAGCAATCTTTTTCAACATCATATTGTAAGTTCTAGCTAATGCAGGAAAACAAGAAAAGGAAATAAAAGTACACAGATAAGGTAAAAAGAAAACTAAACTAAAGCAGAAATCAACAAGTGGGACTACCTCAAGCTAAAAGTCCTCTGCATAGCAAATGAAACAATGAACAAAATGAAAAGGCAACCTCAGAAATGGGAGAACATATTTACAAACCATATATCAGAAAGAGGTTTATATCCAAATATATAAAGAACTCAGACAACTCAATAACAACAATAACAAAAAATCTGATTTAAAAATGGTCAGAAGAACTGAATAGACATTTTTTCTTCAAATAAGGCATCCAAATGGCCAATGTATACAGAAAACAATGTTCAACATCACTTAAATCAATCAGGAAGTGCAAATTAAAACCACAATGAGGTATTACCTCACCCTGTTAGAATGGCTATCATCAAGAAGATAAGAGATAGTAAGCGTAAGTGAGGGTATGGAGAAAAGGGAACCCTCATGCACTGTAAATGGAAGTGTTAAAGAAGATGTAATGTATACATACACGGAATATTTTTCATCTGTGATAAAGAAGGAAATCCTGCCATCCCTGACAACATGGATGGACCTTGAAGACATCATGCTTATTGAGATGAACCAGACAGTGAAAAATAAATATTCTATAATACCACTGATATTTGGAATCTAAAACAGCCAAACTTGTAGAAACAGAGAGTAGAACAGTGGTTACCAGGAGCTGGAGGTTGGGGAACTGGATAGATGTAGTTAAAGGGCATAAACTTGTAATTAGAAGATGCATACGATTTGAAGATTTAATGTATAGCAAAGTGATTATAGTCAACAATACTGTATCATATACTTCAAAGTTGCTAAGAAACTAGATCCTAAATGTTCTCACCACAAAAAAAGGATAAAATTATGTGACATGATAGAGGTGTTAGTTAAATCTAAAGTTATAATCATATCATAATATATAAATATATTAAATCAACCTATGGTACACCTTAAACTTACACAATGTTATATGTAAATTATAAGTCAAAATGAAAGCAAAACAAAACACACTGCCATTCACATTAGCACCCCCAAAATGAAATACTAGGGATAAATTTAACAAAATATGTACCACATTTATATAAGGATAACTACAAAACTGATGAAAAAATCAAAGAATAACTAAATAAATAAATATTCCATGTCCATGGATGAAAAATCCAATGGTGTCAAGATGTCAGTTCTTATCAAATCCATCTATAGATTCAATACAATCCAAATCAAAATCCCAAGAAGTTACTTGGTGGACATTGAGAAACTAAATCTAAAGTTTATATGAAAAAAGCAAAAGACCCAAAATAACCAACACAATTTTGAAGAAGAACAAAGTTGGAGAACTGATACTACCTGACATCAAGATTTAGAATAAAGCTACAGTAGTCAAGATAACATGGTACTGGCAAAAGAATATACAAATAGATAAATGAATTAGAATAGGGACGCCTGGGTGGCTCAATAGTTAAGCGTCTGCCTTCGGCTCAGGTCATGATCCCAAGGTCCTGGGATCGAGCCCCACATCAGGCTCCCTGCTCCGTGGGGAGCCTGCTTCTCCCTCTCCCACTTCCGCTGCTTGTGTTCCCTCTCTTGCTGTCTCTCTCTGTCAAAATAAATTTAAAAAAATCTTAAAAAAAAAAAAGAAATAGAATAGATTGCTCAGAAAGAGACTCAGATAAATGTAGTCAACTAATCTTTGACAAAGAAGCAAAAGCAATGGAGCTAAGGTAGTCTTTTCAACAGATGGTGCTGGAACAACTGGACATCCAAATGCAAAAAAAAAAAAAAAAAGAATCTAAACACAGATCTTGCATCTGTCACAATAATTCACTCAAAATGGATCCCAGACCTAAATATAAACACAAAACTATAAAATTCCTAGAAGACAACATAGGGAAAAACCTAGATGACCTTAAGCATTGCTGACTTTTTATATATGACACAAAAATCACAATCTGTGAAATAAGTAATAAGCTGAACTTTATTTTTTTTTAAAGATTTTATTTATTTATTTGACAGAGAGAGACACAGCGAGAGAGGGAACACAAGCAGGGAGAGTGGGAGAGGGAGAAGCAGGCTTCCTGCTGAGCAGGGAGCCCGATGCGGGGCTCGATCCCAGGACCCTGGGATCATGACTTGAGCCGAAGGCAGATGCTTAATGACTGAGCCACCCAGGTGCCCCATAAGCTGAACTTTATTAAAATTAAAAACTTCTGCTCTGTGAAAGACAGTATGAAGAGAAGTAGAAGACAAACCACAGACGAGGAGAAAATATTTGTAAAAGACACATATGATAAAAGAATGTTATCCAAAATATACAAATAACTCTTAAAACTCAATAGCAAATGACACAACAGGATTTAAAAATGTACCAGAGACCTTAACAGATACACCTAAGAGAATATATAGGTGGGAAGTAAGCATATGAAAAGATACTCCACATTGTCTCATCAAGGGAATAAAAAATAAAATGACATGATACCACTACATATCTATTAGAATGACCAAAATTCAGAACACTGAAAACATCAAGTACAGGTCAGGTTGTGAAGCAACAGGAACACTTGTTCATTGCTAATGAGGATTTAAGACAGTTTGGTGGTTTCTTACATAAATAAACATAATCTAACCGTGTTTCAGCAATCGCACTCCTTGGTGTTTACCCAACTGAGTTGAAATCATATATCCACAAAACAGCTAAAAGTTGGGAACAACCAAGATGCCCTACAGTATGTGAATGGTAAGATAAACTGTAGTATATCCAGACAATGCAATAGTATACAGCACCAAAAAACAATGAGATATCAGCCATGAAGAGACATGGAGGAATATTAAATGCATGTTATTAAGCAAAAAAGCCAGTCAAAAAAGGCTGCATATGATTCCAACTACATGACATTCTGAAAAAGGCAAGACTATGGAGACCATAGATCAATTACTATCTGGGATTGGGGTGAGGGCACAGGGTCAGATAAATCGGTGGGACACAAAGGATTTTTAGGGCAGTGAAACTACTTTGTATGTTGACATAATGGTGGATACGTGTCATTATACATTTGTTTAAACCCAGTGAACGCATAGCACCAAAAGTGAACCATAATGTAAACTATGGAGATTGGGAAATTCTGATGTATCAGTGTAGGTTCATCAACTGTAACAAATGTACCCCTTTGTTGAGGGATGTTAATAATGGGGGAAGCTATGCATATGTAACGGCAGGGGGTATATGGGAAATCTCTGTACCTTCCTCTCAATTTTTCTGTGAACCTTAAACTGCTTTAAGGAAATAAAGTTTTAATTAAAAAAATGGTATAGATAAAGTCTTATCTCTTCTTAGTTGTAAGAACAAATGTATGTGTCTTTAATAATGGATGGGTTGTGAAGATAGTGGTGTTTAATACCAATCATTCTTTCTAAGTCGTTACATGGTGAAGCACGATTCAAAAATACTGGCAAATTAAAGAAATTCGACTGTACCAATAACATTTTTGGAGCTGCAGCTTTTTATTTTTTCAGACAATAGGATAGTTTTATTATAAGATAAGGAAGTTTAAAGATTCCCCATACTGGGAAAGATGTGCTAGATATTTAAACTATAACAAAATGTGCCTAATTTACTTATTCTCACTTATTATTTAGACCTTTTTAAAGTAGTTGATGTTTGATGGACAGGTGATGTGATGAACCTAATTACTGTTTTACATGTTTTGTTTTTGATAGTCTCATCAAATGCATTTTTCTTGTTCTAAATACTTCCCTCTCTAAGTAATCAATTTTATTTCTTAGCATTTTAGAAAATGTAATATTATTATTATTCTTAAACTTATTTCTAATGATCAATTCTGCTATGAATTCACTTAATTTTAAACATGACATTTAAAATATTAAACCCAAACTTTCTATCACCAAGTTTTTATTAAGGAATCCAACATTTTGGATATATTACAGCTGAACCTCATGCTAGCAAAATGTTGGTAGAGACAAAATAGTACTTTTGGATAATGGATATTAAAGGCCAGAGCATGTAAATTTTTGAAGTTAGTAAGAATCCTCTTTTCATACAGCTGACTAATGTAGATAAATAATTAGATAATTTAGAGTCATGTGCTGCTGTATTTCAGTGAATTATTTGTCTTTTTCTAGAATCCTGCTTTATTTCCTTTAAATTTCTTTAAAATATTTTCTAAAACATTTTTAATGTTGGGCTTATCTAGGGTCAAAATATGGAACTCAATACTTCCTATTTTATCTCTATTCACATTATTTTGCATATGTAATTTGTATTCATTGACATCCACCTATTGGCAGGGCCAGCTAGCCTAAAACAAAGGATCATGTTCCCCTTTTATATGGTAGATTTATTGCTGCAAAGTGGCTTCCAGGCCACATATTGCAATCCTCAGCAGCTCTTTCCACTAGGCCTTATGTGGGAGGTCATGTGACTAGTTCTTGCATGTTGAACCAGAGTAGATGGAATGTTTGTCACTTCAGAGTCCAGATTATTAAGAAATGGGTGTGGTTCAAAGAACTTGTCTACTGCGGACCTCATCTGGACATGATATAACCTTTTTGCCACATAAGTACCATTGTCATCCCAGAACATGATATACCCTAGCAATTGCACATAATTTATTCCCAAATGTAGGCACTTTGTTTAGTCTTATTGATAAAATTATAGCACATAAGGAATGAGAACCACTGATGGAAGCTTTCAGATGATTAGAAAAAATTTCTCCAGACTATGGGGTCTCATTAAAGTTAGAGGCATTTTACCTACATTATAAAGAAGATTTTTGCCTATTTTATATTCAAATAGCATATAAGTTGTATTAATTTGAGTCTTAAGTCCCAGTTGTAGGTTCAAAGAATAATTATTTAAAATGGTTATAATTTAATGACAAATATAAATAACCAATTTCTGTAGGTGCTGGACATTGTTGATCACTTTCCTAGATCCCCTTGTTTTAGCCTTGGGATCCACTGTTATCTATATAAGGTTTGTAACTAGAATGAAGTAATTTTGCATAGGAAGCTCTTTAGAGATAATTTAATTCCATCCTGTGTCCTAAGTATAAGGCAATGATTGTTATGATTAAGACAATGATAATAATGAGAATGAGGTTGAGAATCACAGAAATAACAATGCCTAAATATTCATCGCTAACAAGATTATTTGGAAATTTGTAGGCACTTCACATGTTACTTTTAATTTATTAGGTATTACTGTTATCCTCATTTTATAGATAAAGACATTAAAACTCAGATTGTTTATAGGAATTGCAAAAGGCTACACAACTATTCAGTAATAAAGTCAAGAATTGAATTCAGGTCTATTGGATGTCAAACCCTCCATTATTTGCTGCCATACTTCATTGCATATTAACTGACTTGCCTGGAGTCACACAGCTCTCTTTTTATTAATATATTTAAGGCAAAAATCTATGTCTTCCACATACAGATATTATTATTGAGACTTGTGTGGTTATAAGAAGTGATGTCACTCTAGATGTTGTCCACTCCTAGTTAGACCATTCACAATTTCTGGTAATCATTCTCTGTTTCCTGAGTCAGATTTCATCTCTATTTCTATAAACTGCTGTTGTAAAAGTATCTACTCTTGTTAAGCTTCATATTTTACTTTTTTTTTTTAATGTTCTCATCGGGTTAACTGATTGTCTTATTCACAGAGATAATAGCAGCCATCAGATTTTGTCCCCTGGGGCCTCCTCTGACATTCAGTTTACTAACTTATAGAGTTATTAGTTTAATTAATAGTTGTGAAACACACTCAGAACAGTTTTGTTTATTATTATTGCTTTTATTACTATTATTATTATTGGCAGCCTTCATCAGTCTTTCCTATACAACCCAAATCCCTCAACTTGTGTTCCAGACTTTAGACCTATTATTTTCTATCTCTATAATCCTTGTCCCAGTAATTATCCTTCCACGTAGTATCTTAAATATTTCTATATCTAACTTAGTTTTTTGAGCATATAAACAGATTCAAGTTCGGGACTCCTGGGTGGCTCAGTCGGTTAATCATCTGCCTTCAGCTCAGGTCATGATCCCAGGATTCTGGGATCAAGTCCTGTGTCAGGCTCCTTGCTCAGAAGGGATCCTGCTTCTCCCTTTGCCTGATGCTCCCCCAGCTTGTGCTCTCTCTTTCTCTCTCTCTCTGACAAATAAATAAATAAAGTCTTTAAACAGATTCAAGGTCCTATGATCTAAAAATCAGTAAGTATGCAAAACTCCATGCCCTCTCTTTACCTTCAGTCCCCTTCTAATTCATACTATGCATTTTTACTGCCATTTGCAGGCAAATCTCTTAAAAGTATTTCATTTTTATTTCATTGTCTCTTGCTTGTTTCTTCATCTATTGCACATTATAAAAGTTCCTGCAAATTATATAATTTTTCTATAGAGACTTTTTCTTACTTGCAATTATTTCACTTACTTAACTTACAATTTTTATGCAGCTAAAGCAATGAAACTACTTTTTCATAAGGCATTGTAATTTGTATGTTGCCAAATTCATTTTGTTCTTATTAGAGCTTTCTACTATATTCATTTATTCATAATTCATTCATCATTGAATACACATATTGAGCATGTATCATGATCCCATCATTTATAAAGGCACTTGGATTACAGTGTTAAAAGGACAGAGAAAACCCCTAGTTTTGTCACTTTCACATTTTGGAGTGAAAGACAGAAACTAACGAAATAAAATAACACTCAATATACTTTAAGATGGTGATGAATGAAAAGGTAAAAATAGAGCTGACAAGGGAGAGAGAAAGGGTGGTGGAAGGAAGACTTCTCGGAACAGACAATGGAAAACTTATCCAAGTGAAATCTGTGATTTTCAGATATAAGGGAAGAGTGATCCAGGCATAGGGAACAAACTTGGCATGTGCCTGTAAAACAGCAAAAAAGGCCAGTGTGGCTTGACCAGAGGTAAGATACCAGTTTTGAAAAGTAGACAGCTCTCAGGTCTCATAGGGCTTTGTATGTAAAGGTTTGGATTTTATCCTAAGGATAATAGGTGAACCGTGGGAGGACTTTGGTCAAAAGAGGGATAAGAAATGATTTTCCTTTCTAAAGGATCACTACAGATGTCCTGAGAAGCAAGAGTGTACCTAGGTGCAGCTAGTTAGAAAGTGAGTCCAGTAAGTCTTGGGGATAGATGCTGGTAATGCGGAGAAGTGAGAGACGGTAGTTTACAGAGCATATTTGGAAAGCAAAACTAAATGGACTTGTGGATGGACTGGATATCTTTTTATGAAGTGTGTGGTGGGGGGATGGGATTGGGGGTGTTGTGTATTGTGAAATAAAATTGTGAATTTGTGGTACATAATTACAAATAGCCCTAGATTTGTTGCAATTACTATGTAAAATCATAGAACAGAGCCATATAGCGTTATTACATCACCCCAGATATATTCTATTATTTCTCTTCTTGGAGATTAGGGTCCCTTTCACTTCCCAGTTACCCCAGCTCAGTTGCTAGCAGTGATCACAAATTGTGAGCCTGCTTTTGTGAGGATACACAACATATGATTCATGTGCTATAAAATTATGAATGAAAGCATTAGAACCTAATCCTGATAAGGCACAGATTTATATGCCATTTACCACAGCTAGGCTGGTGGGACACTGTGACTAGGTAATCTGTGCAATATTTGCTCCTTTGTGGCTGGGATGCCTGGTGTTATAACTGGGAGTCCCACTGGAATCACATGGAACATGGGGAGGACAATTACAAGAAGTGCGTGTGTATTTGTGTGTGTGTGTGTGTGTGCACGTGCATGTGCAGGTGTATAGGGAGAGTAGAAACATATTCTCTGTGAGCAAAATCACTGTGGAAATTTGAGAAAAACTTTTTCCCCAGAATTTTGAATTGTTTCCCAGAATTTTACTTTGGCTCTGAACCAGTGAGGATTTATAGGAATGCTAGGTTTAAAAGTTTGGGAAATTTGGAAAAATTAACTTTGAAGTAAAATTATTTCATTTGTAGATTCTCTCTGTGACTCAAAATCCCATACATTTTGATGCGCTCTATAGAAAAAGGAGGAAAGGCATGCTAAACTTTTAGAGCCTAGAGAAAGAAAATATAATATCAACTTAACATTTATCCATTCCTTTTGAATGATAAACCAGTACAGAAATCTTGATATTCTAGTATTTGTGAGATTAAAATTTTCCATTGAGTGATAAGAGGTATCTCCTTTTCCCATTTGGCTTCATTGAATAAATAACTCTCATTACAAGTCTTTATATATTTTAATGTGAAAATAAAATTGTCTCTTTTTCACCTGACTATATTATTCTCATGTTAATCTAAGTGCCAGAAAATGTGGTGCATTATGATTATTTTATTCTCACACACCATATTGAAACTTCAGAGCTTTATAGAATGGTTTCCAAGTATTATTATTATTGTAGGTGTTTTTCCATTTATAAAATTATAATATTGAGCATAACGTTGTCTTGAATATTTTCTAAAAACAGAAAAATTAATACAAATTGACATGTATTCTGTAAGCAGTTTTCATTAAAGGAGTGCAACACAATGGAAAGTGCCATCCCATTTTAATAAAATGGTTTAATGCAAATACAAGTTTCTACTGGAACCTCCATGTGTCCATATCTTCCTGAAGAAGATATAATTTGTTACCACTTTGCCTGGTCAGACAAGTCTACTTATAGCAAGCTAATGATCTTTGCAAGCATTTTTTTATTATAGTTGACAATGTTACATTAATTTCAGGTATAAAACATAGAGATTCCACAGGTTTATACATTATGCTATGCTCACAGCAAGTTTAGCTACTGTTACCATACAAAGCTATTATAGTATCACTGACTCCACTTTTATGCTATGTCTTTTATACCCATAATTTATTCATTCTATAACTGGAAGCTTACATCTCTTGTTCCTTTTCATTCATTTGCCCATTCCTCTACTCCCCTCCTTGCTGGCAACCATCAGTTTGCTTTCTGTATTTATAGGTCTGATTCTGAGCTTTCTTT